>NW_020935070.1:0-490 GCF_003984885.1 Neopelma chrysocephalum
TGACATCCTGAGCTGGCACGTGAGGATCACTGATGATTCCATGGATTTCTCTCTCAGATGAGTGTCAGGAGAATGAATATTTATCAGGATACATCAGGTATATTCTCCCAGTGGTGGTTTCTGAGGGTTTGATCACAATCTTTCCCTGCTGTTGTTTGGAACAAGTAGATTTTTGGAGATGCTGGTGATTCCTCCAGTGGTCACATCCTTGATGGTGCCAGTTGAGTTTGGGGTTCCAGCAGTTTAAAAACTACCTAGAAATCATTATCTGCTTTATATAAACCTTAAAAAATATTTACTTTATGGAGTTTATGTCCTACAAATACATAATTAATGGATCTAAAGGTAGGATTATAATAGACCGTCTTTCCTGACATCCTGAGCTGGCACGTGAGGATCACTGGTGATTCCATGGATTCCTCTCTCAGATGAGTGTCAGGAGGATGAATATTTATCAGGATATATCTGATATGTTCTCCCAGTGGAGATT
>NW_020935071.1:0-448 GCF_003984885.1 Neopelma chrysocephalum
TGACGAGCAATTAATCAACGTGAAAAGTAATTATGACATTAAAGGCCTGGTGACAGAGCTGCTGTTTTCCCACCCACCAGCTTCCTTGGATCTCCAGAGCTGCTCTTCCCCCAAATATCACAGCTCAGTGGGAGCTCAGTGTCCCAAAAATCCACTTTTTAACTCGTTTTTGTAGCTTTGAGTGGGGCAGCTCCTTCTCTCCCAACATATGGAGGAACTGGAGACATTTTGCTAATCAGGAGGGGGTTATTTTCTTGGAATAGAAGTGTTGGCATCTGCCTGGGAAAATAACAAATGTTCCACCAAATCATGGCGTTAAATACCCCTTGAGGACTAAAATTGCACATCTTGCCTGACATCCTGAGCTGGCACGTGAGGATCAATGATGATTCCATGGATTTCTCTCTCAGATGAGTGTCAGGAGAATGAATATTTATCAGGATATATC
>NW_020935072.1:0-398 GCF_003984885.1 Neopelma chrysocephalum
TGACGAGCAATTAATCAACGTGAAAAGTAATTATGACATTAAAGGCCCGGTGACAGAGCTGCTGTTTTCCCACCCACCAGCTTCCTTGGATCTCCAGAGCTGCTCTTCTCCCAAATATCACAGCTCAGTGGGAGCTCAGTGTCCCAAAAATCCACTTTTTAACTCGTTTTTGTAGCTTTGAGTGGGGCAGCTCCTTCTCTCCCAACATATGGAGGAACTGGAGACATTTTGCTAATCAGGAGGGGATTATTTTCTTGGAGTAGAAGTGTTGGCATCTGCCTGGGAAAATAACAAATGTTCCCCCAAATCAAGGCGTTAAATACCCCTTGAGGACTAAAATTGCACATCTTGCCTGACATCCTGAGCTGGCACGTGAGGATCACTGATGATTCCATGGA
>NW_020935073.1:0-331 GCF_003984885.1 Neopelma chrysocephalum
ATAATAGACCATGTTTCCTGACATCCTGAGCTGGCACGTGAGGATCACTGATGATTCCATGGATTTCTTATTAGATGAGTGTCAGGAGAATGAATATTTATCAGGATATATCTGATACAATCTCCCACTGGTAATTTCTGAGGGGTTTGATCACAATCTTTGACTGCTGTTGTTTGGAACAAGTAGATTTTGGGAGATGTTGGTGATTCCTCCAGTGGTCACATCCTTGATGGTGTCACTTGAAATTTGGGTTCCATCAGTTTAAAAACTACCTAAAAGCCTTTATCTATTTTATATAAACCTTAAAAAATATATATTTCCTGGGGTTTAT
>NW_020935074.1:0-363 GCF_003984885.1 Neopelma chrysocephalum
CTCTCAGATGAGTGTCAGGAGAATGAATATTTATCAGGATATATCTGGTATATTCTCCCAGTGGTGGTTTCTGAGGGATTTGATCACAATCTTTCCCTGCTGGTGTTTGGAACAAGTAGGTTTTGGGAGATGCTGGTGATTCCTCCAGTGGTCACATCCTTGATGGTGTCACTTGAAATTTGGGTTCCATCAGTTTAAAAACTACCTAAAAACCTTTATCTATTTTATATAAACCTTAAAAAATATGTATTTCATGGGGTTTATGTCCTACAAATACATAGTTGATAGATCTAAAACAAGATTATAATAGAACATCTTTCCTGACATCCTGAGCTGGCACGTGAGGATCACTGATGATTCCAT
>NW_020935075.1:0-2381 GCF_003984885.1 Neopelma chrysocephalum
GTGATTTAGGAACAAACCCCTTTCATATCTTGGGTAAAAATCCCAAACTGATATAGGAACAAACACCTTTCAGACCCTGGTTAAAAGTCCCAACTGATTTGGGAACAAACAGCTTTCAATCCCAAATGATTTGGGAACAAAAACCTTTCAATCCCAAGTGATTTAGGAACAAACACTTTTCAGACCCTGCTTAAAATCCCAAATGATTTAGGAACGAACACTTTCCAACTCCAAGTGATTTGGGAACAAACACCTTTCAAATCCTGATTAAAAATCCCAAGTGATTTAGGAACAAACACCTTTCAGACTGTGCTTAAAAATCCCAGGTGATTTAGGAATAAAAACCTTTCACACCTTGGCTAAAACCCCAAATAATTTAGGAACAAACACCTTTCAGACCTTGGTTAAAACCCCAAGTGATTTGGGAACAAACACTTTTCAAACCTTGATTAAAAATCCCAACTGATTTGGAAACAAACCCCTTTCAATCCCAAGTGATTTAGGAACAAACATCTTTCAATCCCTGGTTAAAACACCAAATGATTTAGGAACAAACACCTGTCAGACCTTGGTTAAAATCCCAAGGGATTTGGGAACAAAAACCTTTCAGACCCTGGTTAAAAATCCCAAATGATTTAGGAACAAACACTCTTCAAACCTTGACTTAAAACCCCAATGATTTAGGAAAACACCTTTCAGACCTTGGTTAAAAATCCCAAATGATTTGGGAACAAACACCTTTCAATCCCAAGTGATTTAGGAACAAACACCTTTCACACCTCGGTTAAAATTCCAACTGATTTAGGAAAACACCTTTCAGACCCTGATTAAAATCCCAAGTGATTTAGGAACAAACACCTTTCAATCCCTGGTTAAAACACCAAACGATTTGGGAACAAACACCTGTCAGACCTTGATTAAAATCCCAAGGGATTTGGGAACAAAAACCTTTCAAACCTTGATTAAAAACCCCATATGTTTGGGAACAAACACCTTTCAATCCCAAACTGATTTAGTAACAAACACTTTTCAGACCTTGGTTGAAATCCCAAGTGATTTGGGAACAAACACCTTTCACAGCTTGGGTAAAAATCCCAAACTGATTTAGGAACAAACACCTTTCAGACCTTGGTCAAAATCCTCCAGTGATTTGGGAACAAACACCTTTCAATCCCAAGTGATTTGGGAACAAACACCTTCCAATCCCAAATGATTTAGGAACAAACACCTTTCAAACCCTGATTAAAAATCCCAACGTGCTTTAGGAACAAACACTTTTCAATCCCTGGTTAAAACACCACATGATTTGGGAATAAACACCTTTCACAGCTTGGGTAAAAATCCCAAGGGATTTGGGAACAAACACCTTTCACACCTTGGTTAAAATCCCAACTGATTCAGGAACAAACACCTTTCAATCCCAAATGATTTAGGAACAAACACCTTTCATAACTTGGGTAAAAATCCCAAACTGATTTAGAAACAAACACCTTCCAATCCCAAATGATTTAGGAACAAAAACCTTCCAATCCCAAGTGATTTAGGAACAAACATCTTTCAGACCTTGGTCAAAAATCCCAGGTGATTTAGGAGTAAAAACCTTTCACACCTTGGCTAAAACCCCAAGTGATTTAGGAACAAACACCTTTCAATCCCAAATGATTTGGGAACAAACACTTTTCAATCCCTGGTTAAAACACCAAATGATTTAGGAACAAACACCTTTCACAGCTTGGGTAAAAATCCCAGGGGATTTGGGAACAAACACCTTTCAATCCCAAATGATTTAGGAACAAACACCTTTCACACCTTGATTAAAAACCCAAATGATTTAGGAAAAGACCTTTCAGACCCTGGTTAAAATCCCAAACTGATTTAGGAACAAACACCTTTTAAACCTTGATTAAAAATCCCAGGTGATTTGGGAACAAACTCCTTTCAACTCCAACTGATTTAGGAACAAACACCTTCCAATCCCAAGTGCTTTGGGAACAAACACCTTTCACACCTCAATTAAAAATCCCAAATGATTTTGGAACAAACACCTTTCAGACCCTGGTTAAAATCCCAGGGGATTTGGGAACAAACACCTTTAAATCCCAAGTGCTTTGGGAACAAGCCCCTTTCACCCCCTGGATCCCTGGATCAGATCCAGTTTTCCCTGTTTCCAGCTCCCCTGCACCACAAACCCCAAAGAATTCCAGGTTCCCGGAAGCAGCAGCCGGACAAGGCAGGAATTCCCTATCCATGGATGAAGCAGGAATTCCCTGGCCATGGATGATCCTGGAATTCTCTGTCCATGGATGAGGCAGGAATTCCCTGGCCATGGATGAAGCAGGAATTCCCTGGCCATGGATGATCCCGGAATTCCCTGGCCATGG
>NW_020935076.1:0-1853 GCF_003984885.1 Neopelma chrysocephalum
AATTCCCTGGCCATGGATGAGGCAGGAATTCCCTGGCCATGGATGATGGATGATGCAGGAATTCCCTGGCCATGGATGATCCCAACAATCCCAGGGCTCCCTGTCACGGCTGTTATCCCAATTATCCCAATTATCCTCCCTCTGGAATGGGGCTCCCCCCATGGATCCCATTCCTGGATCCCACATCCTGCTGTCCCACATTCCAGCCCCTTCCCACATCCTCCTGGAAAGCTGGAATTCCCAAATATTGGGTTATCCCACCCCCAGGAAAACGCAACCAGCCCCATTCCCAAGGTTGGGAAGAGGGTCCAGAGCAGCTCTTCTCATCCCTGGACTCTGGAAACGTGGAATTCCAGCCTGGATGGGACCCCTCGGAATTCCAGGGGACCTCCCTCAGCTCCAGAGGTTTTCCCAGACACCCACTGATCCCAGATTTCTGTAGGAAATGGGAATGAAGGAGCCTGGAAATACTTGGAGTCACTCTGGGGGACAATAGTGGGAATCCAGGAAAAAATCCCAATGAACCAGAGGGAGATGGGAAGGAGGAGAGGCCTGGAATGATCAGGAAGGGAAAATAAAGGAGAGAATCCTGGAATAAGCAGGAAAGAGGAAATAAAGGACAAAATCCGGGAATAACTGGGAAGAGAAAATAAAGGGCAGAATCCTGGAATTATCAGGGAAGGGAAAATTAAGGCTGGAATCTGGGAAAAAACAGGGAAGGGAAAATAAAGGCTGGAATCTGGGAATAATCGGGAAGGGAAAATAAAGGCCAGAATCCTGGAATAGTCAGGAAGGGAAAATAGAGGCTGGAATCCTGGAATAAGCAGGAAAGGGAAAATTAAGGCTGGAATCTGGGAATAACTGGGAAGGGAAAATAAAGGCCAAAATCCTGGAATAACTGGAAAGGAAAATAAAGGCCAGAATCCTAGAATTATGAGAGAAGGGAAAATTAAGGCCAAAATCCTGGAATTATCGGGAAGGGAAAATTAAGGTCAGAATCCTGGAATAAGCAGGGAATGGAAAATTAAGGCCAGAATCCTGGAATTATCAGGGAAGGGAAAATAAAGGTCAGAATCACAAAATAATCAAGGAAGGGAAAAAAAAGGCCAAAATCTGGGAATTATCAGGAAGGGAAAATAAAGGCCAGAATCCTGGAATTATCAAGGAAGGGAAAATAAAGGTCAGAATCCTGGGAATAATTGGGAAGGGAAAATAAAGGCCAAAATCTGGGAATAGTCAGGGAAGGGAAAATAGAAGCTGGAATTCTGGAATTATCAGGGAAGGGAAACTAAAGGCCAAAATCCTGGAATAATCAGGAAAGGGAAAATAAAGGGTGGAATCTGGGAATAATTGGGAAGGGAAAACAAAGGCCAAAATCCAGGAATAATTGGAAAGGGAAAATAAAGGCCAGAATCCCAGAATTATGAGAGAAGGGAAAATTAAGGCCAAAATCCTGGAATTATCAGGGAAGGGAAAATAAAGGCCAGAATCCCAAAATAATCAGGGAAGGGAAACTAAAGGCCAAAATCTGGGAATAGTCAGGAAGGGAAAATAGAGGCTGGAATCCTGGAATTATGAGGGAAGGGAAAATTAAGGCCAGAATCTGGGAATAACTGGGAAGGGAAAATAAAGGCCAGAATCCCAAAATAATTGGGAAGGAAAATAAAGGCCAAAATCCTGGAATTATCAGGAAGGGAAAATAAAGGCCAGAATCCTGGGAATAATTGGGAAGGGAAAATAAAGGCCAGAATCTTGGAATAATCGGAAAGGAAAATAAAGGCCAGAATCTTGGAATTATCAGGGAAGGGAAAATAAAGGCCAGAATTTGGGAATAATCAGGAAGGGAAACTAAA
>NW_020935077.1:0-920 GCF_003984885.1 Neopelma chrysocephalum
GTTAAAAATCCCAAGTGATTTAGGAACAAACACCTTTCAATCCCAAACTGATCTAGGAACAAACACCTTTCACACCTTGATTAAAAACCCCAATGATTTAGGAAAAGACCTTTCAGACCCTGGCTAAAACACCAAGTGATTTAGGAACAAACACCTTTCACAGCTTGGGTAAAAATCCTCAACCGATTTAGGAACAAACACCTTTCACACCCTGGTTAAAAATCCCAGGTGATTTGGGAACAAACCCCTTTCAATCCCAAATGATTTAGGAACAAACCCCTTTCAATCCCAAGTGATTTAGGAACAAACACCTTTCAAACCCTGATTAAAAATCCCAACGTGCTTTAGGAACAAACACTTTTCAATCCCTGGTTAAAACACCACATGATTTGGGAATAAACACCTTTCACAGCTTGGGTAAAAATCCCAAGTGATTTAGGAACAAACCCCTTTCAATCCCAAGTGATTTGGGATCAAACACTTTTCAATCCCTGGTTAAAACACCAAATGATTTGGGAAAAAACACCTTCCAATCCCAAATAATTTATGAACAAACACCTTTCACAGCTTGGGTAAAAATCCCAAACTGATTTAGGAATAAAAACCTTTCACACCTGGGCTAAAACCCCAAATAATTTAGGAACAAACACCTTTCAAACCCTGATTAAAAATCCCAAATTGATTTAGGAACAAACACTTTTCAATCCCTGGTTAAAAATCCTCCAGTGATTTAGGAACAAACACCTTCCAATCCCAACTGATTTGGGAACACGCCCCTTTCACCCCCTGGATCGGATCCAGTTTTCCCTGTTTCCAGCTCCCCTGCACCACAAACCCCCACAATTCCAGGTTCCCGGAAGCAGCAGCAGGACAAGGCAGGAATTCCCTGGCCATGGATGAGGCAGGAATTCCCTGGCCAT
>NW_020935078.1:0-1179 GCF_003984885.1 Neopelma chrysocephalum
TCCCTGGCCATGGATGAGGCAGGAATTCCCTGGCCATGGATGATCCCAACAATCCCAGGGCTCCCTGTCACGGCTGTTATCCCAATTATCCCAATTATCCTCCCTCTGGAATGGGGCTCCCCCCGTGGATCCCATTCCTGGATCCCACATCCTGCTGTCCCACATTCCTACCCCTTCCCACATCCTCCTGGAAAGCTGGAATTCCCAAATATGGGGTTATCCCACCCCCAGGAAAACACAACCAGCCCCATTCCCAAGGTTGGGAAGAGGGTCCAGAGCAGCTCTTCTCATCCCTGGACTCTGGAAACGTGGAATTCCAGCCTGGATGGGACCCCTCGGAATTCCAGGGGACCTCCCTCAGCTCCAGAGGTTTTCCCAGACACCCACTGATCCCAGATTTCTGTAGGAAATGGGAATGAAGGAGCCTGGAAATACTTGGAGTCACTCTGGGGGACAATAGTGGGAATCCAGGAAAAAATCCCAATGAACCAGAGGGAGATGGGAAGGAGGAGAGGCCTGGAATGATCGGGAAGGGAAAAGAAAGGAGAGAATCCTGGAATAAGCAGGGAAGGGAAAATAAAGGACAAAATCCGGGAATAACTGGGAAGAGAAAATAAAGGTCAGAATCCTGGAATAAGCAGGGAAGGGAAAATTAAGGCTGGAATCTGGGAAAAAACAGGGAAGGGAAAATAAAGGCTGGAATCTGGGAATAATCGGGAAGGGAAAATAAAGGCCAGAATCCTGGAATAGTCAGGAAGGGAAAATAGAGGCTGGAATCCTGGAATAAGCAGGAAAGGGAAAATTAAGGCTGGAATCTGGGAATAACTGGGAAGGGAAAATAAAGGCCAAAATCCTGGAATAATTGGAAAGGGAAAATAAAGGCCAGAATCCCAAAATAATCAGGGAAAGGAAACTAAAGGCCAAAATCCTGGAATTATCAGGGAAGGGAAAATAAAGGTCAGAATCACAAAATAATCAAGGAAGGGAAAAAAAAGGCCAAAATCTGGGAATAATCAGGAAGGGAAAATAAAGGCCAGAATCCTGGAATTATCAGGGAAAGGAAAATAAAGGCCAGATTATGGTAATAATTGGGAAGGGAAAATAAAGGCCAGAATCTTGGAATAATCGGAAAGGAAAATAAAGGCCAGAATTTGGGAATAATCAGGAAGGGAAACTAAA
>NW_020935079.1:0-571 GCF_003984885.1 Neopelma chrysocephalum
GTGATTTAGGAACAAACCCCTTTCATATCTTGGGTAAAAATCCCAAATGATTTAGGAACAAACACCTTTCACACCCTGGTTAAAAATCCCAGGGGATTTGGGAACAAACACCTTTCAATCCCAAATAATTTAGGAACAAGCACCTATCACAGCTTGGTTAAAATTCCAACTGATTTAGGAACACACACCTTTCAGACCCTGGTTAAAATCCCAAGTGATTTAGGAACAAACACCTTTCAATCCCTGATTAAAACACCAAATGATTTGGGAACAAACACCTTTCAAACCTTGACTAAAAACCCCAATGATTCAGGAAAACACCTTTCAGACCTTGGTTAAAAATCCCAGGTGATTTGGGAACAAACCCCTTTCAATCCAAATTATTTAGGAACAAACACCTTTCAATACCAAGTGATTTAGGAACAAACACCCTTCACAGCTTGGGTAAAAATCCCAATTATTTGGGAACAAACACCTTTCACACCCTGGTTAAAATCCCAAGTGATCTGGGAACCTTTCAATCTCAAGTGATTTAGGAACAAACCCCTTTCATATCTTGGGTAAAAATCCC
>NW_020935080.1:0-326 GCF_003984885.1 Neopelma chrysocephalum
TTAGACCAATACATTTAAACACAGAGAAACGTGGGTTTAAGACTGAGCAGTTTCTGGCAGGTCTTATTGCAAAAAAATACCTTCAGCACAAAGCCAACAATAAATATATATATTTTTATATATAAAGTAATAATGATGTCTTTAAAGTTCAAGAAATGGCTCCAAGGGTGTGATTTAGCACAATTAAAATCCAGTGTAACGAAGCAAAATTAAATTGAATTCAAAGAGAACAAAATATCTCTTGATTTTCAATAACTGATTCTGTGATTAATTATTTTATTAGACCAATACATTTAAACACAGAGAAACGTGGGTTTAAGACTGAG
>NW_020935081.1:0-527 GCF_003984885.1 Neopelma chrysocephalum
AAATGATGAGAGAGAAGATGAGAAGCAAGAAAGGGAGGATATGGAAGTGGAAGGGAAGGAAAGAAAAGGCAGGAAGGAGGCAAAGAGGAGAGAAATAATAAGATTTGGGAGGTGTGGAAAGAAAAAGGGAGAGGAAAAAAATAAAAGGGAGAATAAAGGGAAGAAAGAAAGGGAAAGTATGAAACTAGAAGGAAGGGAAGGGAAAGGCAGAAAGGAGGCAAAGGAGACCTGGAAAAATAATCTGGAAGATGTGGAAAGGGAAAGAAAAAGTGAGAGGGAAGAAAGTGGAAAGAAACAAAAGATGTGAAGCAAGAAAAGGAGGATGTGGAAGCAGAAAGGAGGGGAAAGGAAAGGCAGGAAGGAGGTGAAGGAGACCCAGAAAGGAAAAAAAAAATAAAATCTGGGAGGTGGGGAAAAGGAAGGAAAAAGTGAGAGGAAAGAAATAAAAAGAGAGAGAGAAGATGTGAAGGGAGAAAGGGAAGGGATGGGAAAGGCAGAAAAGAGGGAAAGGAGAGCCAGAAAAAAAA
>NW_020935082.1:0-314 GCF_003984885.1 Neopelma chrysocephalum
GGCAGAGGCCAGGCCTGGTGCTGCTGTGCCTCCTCAGGTGATTTCTGTTCACTTTAATAATGCAAAAGTGTTTTTCATTGTGACTTTGAGTGGGTTTTAAAAACTATTTTCCATTGAAAAAGTAAATGAATAATTAAAGCGCTTTCTGCGTAGAGGAACATCAGCCACCCTGAAGTGCTTCTTGAAGATTTCCGCCTCTGATTTTTAGGTTTTCTCCAATATAGTCATGTCTGCACTGCAGCTTCTTCCTGGTGCTTCTGCAGAGTGTGGCAGACACTGGTGTGAGTTTTAGCTGGAGGGGGGTGTGTGTGTGT
>NW_020935083.1:0-423 GCF_003984885.1 Neopelma chrysocephalum
CCCTCATTCCAAAGGGATCCCTGTCCTGTATCCCATGGGAAGTGAGAGCAACTCCAGGCTCCTCACTGGCTTTTTTCCCTGTTTTCTCCAGGGTTTTTTTCCCCTCCCCTGGAGTCAGAGCAGCAGGAATTGGGCTGTTGGGAAGTGATCCCTGCTGTGCTCCCTCAGAACATCCAGTAATTCCTCCTTCAGGCACATCCCAGATTCCTGTCTCAGCCAGGATTCCCGGGAAAGGGAGTGCAGACACTCTGGGAGCTCAGGGATTAAATCCTGCCGGGTTCCAAGGGATGGGAATGCCCAGAGCTCACCTGGATCAGCTCATTCCTTGGAGCTCCTCCATGGAATGCTGAGGACAGGGGTCCCTCATTCCAAAGGGATCCCTGTCCTGTATCCCATGGGAAGTGAGAGCAACTCCAGGCTCCT
>NW_020935084.1:0-443 GCF_003984885.1 Neopelma chrysocephalum
GCTGGATGCAGGGAGTCCTGGATCCTCAGGATCTGGACAGGCTGGATCCAGAGAATCCTGGATCCTCTGGATGTGGACAGGCTGGATCCAGAGAGTCCTGGATCCTCAGGATCTGGACAGGCTGGATGCAGGGAGTCCTGGATCCTCAGGATAAGGACAGACTGGATCCAGGAAGTCCTGGATCCTCAGGAGATGGACAGGCTGGATCCAGGCAGTCCTGGATCCTCAGGATCTGGACAGGCTGGATGCAGGGAGTCCTGGATCCTCAGGATCTGGACAGGCTGGATCCAGGGAGTCCTGGATCCTCAGCATCTGGACAGGCTGGATCCAGGGAGTCCTGGATCCTCAGGATCTGGACAGGCTGGATCCAGGCAGTCCTGGATCCCCAGGATCTGAACAGGCTGGATCCAGGGAGTCCTGAATCCTCAGGGGGAGCTGGACAG
>NW_020935085.1:0-1640 GCF_003984885.1 Neopelma chrysocephalum
CAGGCTGGATCCAGGGAGTCCTGAATCCTCAGGGGGAGCTGGACAGGTTGGATCCAGGGAGTCCTGGATCCTCTGGATGTGGACAGGCTGGATCCAGGGAGCCCTGGATCCTCAGGATCTGCACAGGCTGGATCCAGGGAGTCCTGGATCCCCAGGATCTGCACAGGCTGGATCCAGGATTCCCTGGATCCTCAGGATCTGGACAGGTGGGCATTGGGCACAGGGGGGACCTGACGGCCTTGAAGGGCTTTTCCAACCTTAATAATTCCATGATTCTCCAACCCCTGGTCCCTTCACCATCTCAAACCATCCCAGGGGCTCGGGCAGATGGGCAGCACCCACAAAACTGGAGGGGAAAACCAATCCAAGGGGTCAGGATGAGCTCAACCTAAATGACTTCTGGTTCACCAGCTGCCAAAACCCCCCTGGCTTTTTTGGGGGAAAAATACACCCAAAATAAACTGTTAAATAGTTGCAAGTGGCGAACAGAGCCCTGGGGTCTGCAGGGTTATCCCAGACAGCTGAGGGAGCCTCTCCCTCCTTACAATCAGCTGTGGGAAACGGGGATTTTAGGGAATAATTCACCCTGACTTACCCTCAACACAAACTTCAGGCTGAGGGGAGCCACGCTGCAGTTTATTAAATGTACTGAGCACATCTCTGGATGGCAATAAAAGCACTTCAGGGGATCCATCTCTGGTGGAAATGTTGCCTCTCAGACACATAAATCCCCCAGCAAACACCTCCTGGCAGCAATTCCCGAGTTCTGTGCTCCGGGATGGCCAAGGACATTTATCCTGCCACCCTGGAGCAGTGTGAGAGATGGAATCTGCAGAGCATTAGGGGATGTTATTCTCAGAAATTGCCACTTGTGTGCGAGGGGAGATTCATTCCCAGGCAGAGCAATCCCTCCTGGATCAGCCAGTTGTCTGCAATCCCTGGCCACAGCTCTCCTTTTTCCAGGGGAAAATAATCAGGAATTACAGAAAAATTATCAACACACCTGGGAAAAATCATGGCAAGGGAGGCCAGGGATGGCAACTGGGTTTCAGTTTATGTTTCTCACTGGTTTCTTCAAAAATATTTATTGACAATGTTCTGAGGGAATTTCGCCCACAGTTGGGGCAGTTTCCCTTAGAATTTTGTCAATAAATGTCAATAAAGAAACCAGTAAAAAATCAGCAGTTTCAACAGGACCAGTTTACACTCAGAGCAGAGTCAGGAATTGAGTATATTTGGGGTTTTATTTCTATCAGTGAGATGAAAGCTTCAGAAGGATCCGTCTGTGGGAAGGGGCTCTTATGGCAACTGAGTCCTGATCCCACCCCAGGGAACCCCTAAAATCACGTTTAATTCAGACAAATGTCTTACAAACACTCCCTCTAACCCTAAACCTAACTGTAACCTTAACTCTAACCTTAATCCTAGCCCTAATCCTAACCCTAATCCTAATCCTAGCACTAACCCTCAAATCATGTTTAATTCAGATAAATCTGTCTTATAAATACTCCCCCGACCCTAAACCTAACTCTAAACCTAACCCTAACCCCCAAATCATGCTGAATTCAGACAAATCTGTCTTACAAATACTCCCCCTAACCCTAAACCTAACTCTAACCCTAATCCTAGCCCTAATCCTA
>NW_020935086.1:0-1657 GCF_003984885.1 Neopelma chrysocephalum
TGGATCCTCAGGATAAGGACAGGCTGGATCCAGGGAGTCCTGCATCCCCAGGATATGGACAGGCTGGATCCACAGAGTCCTGGATCCTCAGGATCTGGACAGGTGGGCATCGGGCACAGGGGGGACCTGACGGCCTTGAAGGGCTTTTCCAACCTTTATAATTCCATGATTCTCCAATCCCTGCTCCCTTCACCATCTCAAACCATCCCAGGGGCTTGGGCAGATGGGCAGCACCCACAAAACTGGAGGGGAAAACCAATCCAAGGGGTCAGGATGAGCTCGACCTAAATGACTTCTGGCTCTTACCTGTGGCTTTGCTCACCAGCTGCCAAAGCCCCCCTGGCTTTTTTGGGGGGGAAAATACACCCAAAATAAACTGTTAAATAGTTGCAAGTGGCTAACAGAGCCCTGGGGTCTGCAGGGTTATCCCAGACAGCTGAGGGAGCCTCTCCCTCCTTACAATCAGCTGTGGGAAATGGGGATTTTAGGGAATAATTCACCCTGACTTACCCTCAACACAAACTTCAGGCTGAGAGGAGCCACGCTGCAGTTTATTAAATGTACTGAGCACATCTCTGGATGGCAATAAAAGCACTTCAGGGGATCCATCTCTGGTGGAAATGTTGCCTCTCAGACACATAAATCCCCCAGCAAACACCTCCTGGCAGCAATTCCCGAGTTCTGTGCTCCGGGATGGCCAAGGACATTTATCCTGCCACCCTGGAGCAGCGTGAGAGATGGAATCTGCAGAGCATTAGGGGATGTTATTCTCAGAAATTGCCACTTGTGTGCAAGGGGAGATTCATTCCCAGGCAGAGCAATCCCTCCTGGATCAGCCAGTTGTCTGCAATCCCTGGCCACAGCTCTCCTTTTTCCAGGGGAAAATAATCAGGAATGGGAGAAAAATTATTAACACACCTGGGAAAAAACATGGCAAGGGAGGCCAGGGGTGGCAACTGGGTTTCAGTTTATGTTTCTCACTGGTTTCTTCAAAAATATTTATTGACCATGTTCTGAGGGAATTTCGCCCACAGTTGGGGCAGTTTCCCTTAGAATTTTGTCAATAAATGTCAATAAAGAAACCAGTAAAAAATCAGCAGTTTCAACAGGACCAATTTACACTCAGAGCAGAGTCAGGAATTGAGTATATTTGGGGTTTTATTTCTATCAGTGAGATGAAAGCTCCAGAAGGATCCGTCTGTGGGAAGGGGCTCTTATGGCAACTGAGTCCTGATCCCACCCCAGGGAACCCCTAAAATCATGTTTAGTTCAGACAAATGTCTTACAAACACTCCCCCTAACTCTAAACCTAACTGTAACCTTAACTCTAACCCTAATCCTAACCCTAATCCTAGCACTAACCCTCAAATCATATTTAATTCAGACAAATCTGTCTTGTAAATACTCCCCCTGACCCTAAACCTAACTCTAAACCTAACCCTAACCCCCAAATCATGCTGAATTCAGACAAATCTGTCTTACAAATACTCCCCCTAAGCCTAACTCTAACCCTAATCCTAAACCTAACCCTAACCTTAATTCTAATTCTAACCCTAACCCAAAAAACATCTTTCATTCAGACAAATCTGTCTTACAAATACTCCCCCTAACCCTAACCCTAAACCTAACTCTAACCCTAATCCTAGCCCTAATCCTA
>NW_020935087.1:0-443 GCF_003984885.1 Neopelma chrysocephalum
TTATAGAGAAAAGGAAGTCAAATGCAGATTGTATTGCCCCATCTCCTCTTCACTAGTCTTCTCCCACTGTAATACTTTCCTTTCCAAAGCTACTTCTTTTTTCTTTAATGATAACTTTCCCTTTAACTTGCCCCAAACAGGCTCAACTCTTCCCTCTCACATGCTGTACATTCCTTCTGCTCCCTCTCGGAGACCAAATCTGCTTCAAAAACGTTTTCCCTTTCCCATGTGGCTGCCTGCCTGAAGAGGGTGGGGAGAATTGTTTGGGAGCTATCAGTTTGGCAGCCACATGGGAAAGGGAAAACGTTTTTGAAGCAGATTTGGTCTCCGAGAGGGAGCAGAAGGAATGTACAGCATGTGAGAGGGAAGAGTTGAGCCTGTTTGGGGCAAGTTAAAGGGAAAGTTATCATTAAAGAAAAAAGAAGTAGCTTTGGAAAGGAAAG
>NW_020935088.1:0-957 GCF_003984885.1 Neopelma chrysocephalum
TTCAAAGGTTTCTAATTTGCGTTATGAACCTTGTGTTGTTTAATGTCATTAAGGCAGCTCTTAAAACCTGATGTGTATTGTGCTGTACATACCACTTTTGCTTTGTAAAACTTCCAAAATATTCCCTTTTGATTTTCCTCCTTTTCTAACATCTATTTGTCCCTAAAACAGACACTGTCCCTTCTTGTGGCCCAGCAACACTCAGGAAATTACAGACACTGTTGTGATTTAGGGCAGAGGGGCCTCTCTGTATACAAAGTCTGAGATTACAGGGAGATGGAAAGAACAGAAATCCCCAGCACCAGTAAATTTTTCTAAAAAAACCCACAAAATCAAAATCACCTCCCCCCCCAAAAAAAAGCAACCAACAACAAAAAAACCACCCCAAAACACAAAAAAAAACCCAACCAAAAACCTCCACCCAAACCCAAAATTGACCATCCAGTGAAAGGCATGAAGGACTGTTGTCATGAGCACAGTAACACTGTGAGCCTGCTCTCTTTTAAGGAAATTTCCAAAATACAGTTCCCCATCAGGTCTTATGGAAGGCTGTTCTGTTTTAAGCAAACTCTCCTTGTCAGTTCTTCCAGAAAGACTAGACTGCACACATCTGCTGTGGCAAGTTTCTTATGTCATTCAAACCATGGGGACTGCATCTCTTTTACATATGAAGGTGAGAAAGATATTCACAATTCTTGGACAGCAACAGAGCTCAGCAAAGAGAGAGAAAGGCCTTTTTCTGAGAGAAGGAAGTACTGTATGTTAGGTTTTCCCTACGGAGCAAGGCAATAATCTGAGCCTCTCTCTACATGCCCTGTGTCAGGCCTACTCAGGGAAAGCTTAGGAGATCTTGTGGCACTTAATAATAGTGGCAGCCAGTGATGAGAACTGCACAAATGATACCAAGAGACTGCAGCCAGCAAGTTTCTCTCTTCCCACAATAAGCTGTCCTCCACT
>NW_020935089.1:0-982 GCF_003984885.1 Neopelma chrysocephalum
TTCAAAGGTTTCTAATTTGCGTTATGAACCTTGTGTTGTTTAATGTCGTTAAGGCAGCTCTTAAAACCTGATGTGTATTGTGCTGTACATACCACTTTTGCTTTGTAAAACTTCCAAAATATTCCCTTTTGATTTTCCTCCTTTTCTAACATCTATTTGTCCCTAAAACAGACACTGTCCCTTCTTGTGGCCCAGTAACACTCAGGAAATTACAGACACTGTTGTGATTTAGGGCAGAGGGGCCTCTCTGTAAACAAAGTCTGAGATTACAGGGAGATGGAAAGAACAGAAATCCAGAGCACCAGTAAATTTTTCTAAAAAACCCCACAAAATCAAAATCACCCCTCCCCAAAAAGAAAAGCAACCAACAACAAAAAAGCACCCCAAAACACAAAAAAACCCCAACCAAAAACCTCCACCCAAACCCAAAATTGACCATCCAGTGAAAGGCATGAAGGACTGTTGTCATGAGCACAGTAACACTGTGAGCCTGCACTCTTTTAAGGAAATTTCCAAAATACAGTTCCCCATCAGGTCTTATGGAAGGCTGTTCTGTTTTAAGCAAACTCTCCTTGTCAGTTCTTCCAGAAAGACTAGACTGCACACATCTGCTGTGGCAAGTTTCTTATGTCATTCAAACCATGGGGACTGCATCTCTTTTACATTTGAAGGTGAGAAAGATATTCACAATTCTTGGACAGCAACAGAGCTCAGCAAAGAGAGAGAAAGGCCTTTTTCTGAGAGAAGGAAGTACTGTATGTTAGGTTTTCCCTACGGAGCAAGGCAATAATCTGAGCCTCTCTCTACATGCCCTGTGTCAGGCCTACTCAGGGAAAGCTTAGGAGATCTTGTGGCACTTAATAATAGTGGCAGCCAGTGATGAGAACTGCACAAATGATACCAAGAGACTGCAGCCAGCAAGTTTCTCTCTCCCTACAATAAGCTGTCCTCCACTTTGAGGTGATTATATCACCTGAGGGGA
>NW_020935090.1:0-331 GCF_003984885.1 Neopelma chrysocephalum
TAAAATCCAACCTTTCCCATCCCTAAAATCCAGCCTTTCCCATCCCTGAAATCCAACCTTTTCCCATCGCTAAAATCCAGCCTTACTCATCCCTAAAATCCAGCCTTTCCCATCCCTAAAATCCAGCCTTACTCATCCCTAAAATCCAGAGCCTTTTCCAATCCCTGGAATCCAGCCTTTCCCATGCCTAAAATCCAGCCTTTTCCCATCCTTAAAATCCAACCTTTCCCATCCCTAAAATCCAGCCTTTCCCATCCCTAAAATCCAACCTTTCCCATCCCTGGAATCCAGCCTTTCCCATCCCTAAAATCCAACCTTTCCCATCCCTAAA
>NW_020935091.1:0-564 GCF_003984885.1 Neopelma chrysocephalum
GCATTCCAGGATTTTCCCAGGCCAGCATTCCAGGATTTTCCCAGGCCAGCATTCCAGGTTTTCCCAGGTCGGCATTCCAGCATTTTCCCAGGCCAGCATTCCAGGATTTTCCCCACGCCAACATTCCAGGATTTTCCCAGGCCAGCATTCCGGGATTTTCCCAGGCCAGCATTCCCAGTTCCCCCAGGGCCGGCATTCCAGGATTTTCCCAGGCCGGCATTCCAGGTATTTCCTGGGCCAGCATTCCAGGATTTTCCCGGGCCAGCATTCCGGGTTTTTCCCAGGCCAGCATTCCAGGATTTTCCCAGGCCAGCATTCCGGGATTTTCCTGGTCCAGCATTCCAGGTTTTTCCCAGGCCAGCATTCCCAGTTCCCCCAAGGCCAGCATTCCAGGATTTTCCCAGGGCCAGCATTCCAGGATTTTCCCAGGCCAGCATTCCAGAATTTTCCCGGGGCCAGCATTCCGGTATTTTCCCAGCCCAGCATTCCTAGTTCCCCCAGGGCCAGCATTCCAGGATTTTCCCAGGCCAGCATTCCAGGATTTTCCCAAACCAGCATTCCAGG
>NW_020935092.1:0-368 GCF_003984885.1 Neopelma chrysocephalum
CTGTAAAATACATTCTGTAAAATACATTCCGTAAAATACTTCTAGTCTGTAAAATATCCTGTAAAATATTCTTTAAAATATTTCTAGTCTGTGAAATATCCTGTAAAATATTCTGTAAAATACTTCTAGTCTGTAACATATTCTGTAAAATATTCTTTAACATACTTCTAGTCTGTAACATATTCTGTAAAGTATTCTTTAAAATACTTCTAGCCTGTAAAATATTCCATAAAATATTCTGTAAAATACTTCTAGCCTGTAAAATATTCTCTAAATATTCTTTTCGACTCTGAAATATTCTGTAAAATACATTCTGTTAAGTACTTCTAGTCTGTAAAATATCCTGTAAAATATTCTTTAAAATACTT
>NW_020935093.1:0-639 GCF_003984885.1 Neopelma chrysocephalum
CAACCCCAAACTTTGACAGACGATGCTCAAACCACCCCAAAACTTTGACAAATGATGCTCAGACCACCCCAAAACTCTGGGAAACAATGATCAAACCACCCCAAAACTTCCACAGAGGATTTTTAAACAACCCCAAACTTTGGGAAACGATGCTCAGACCACCCCAAAACTTTGACAGACAACACTCAAACCACCCCAAAACTCAGGAAACTTCCACAAAGGATTTTTAAACAACCCCAAACTTTGACAGACGACGCTCAAACCACCCCAAAACTGTGGGAAACGATGACCAAACCACCCCAAACTTTGGGAAGCAACGATCAAACCACCCCAAACTGCCCCAAAGGATTTTCAAACAACCCCAAATGTGGACAAATGATGCTCAAATCACCCCAAAACTTTGACAAGTGATGCTCAAACAACCCCAAAACCTTGACAAATGATGCTTAAACCACCCCAAAACTTTGGGAAACAACGATCAAACCACCCCAAACCTCCACAAAGGATTTTTAAACAACCCCAAACTTTGACAGACGATGCTCAAACCACCCCAAACTTTGGGAAACTTTGACAGAGGATTTTTTAACCCCCACAAACTTTGACAGGTGATGCTCAAACCACCCCAAAACTTTGGGAAAC
>NW_020935094.1:0-352 GCF_003984885.1 Neopelma chrysocephalum
ACTTTGACAAACGATGCTCAAACCACCCCAAAACTTTGGGAAACAACAATCAAACCACCCCAAACCTCCACAAAGGACTTTTAAGTAACCCCAAATGTGGACAAACGATGTTCAAACCACCCCAAACTTTGACAGGTGATGCTCAAACCACCCCAAAACTTAGGAAAGCAACGATCAAACCACCCTAAATTTTGACAAGTGACTTTTCAACAACCCCAAACTTTGACAGACGATGCTCAAACCACCCCAAAACTTTGGGAAACTTTGACAGAGGATTTTTTAATTGCTCCAAACTTTGACAGACAATGCTCAAACCACCCAAAACTTTGACAAGTGACTTTTCAACAACCCC
>NW_020935095.1:0-322 GCF_003984885.1 Neopelma chrysocephalum
AACTTTGACAGGTGATGCTCAAACCACCCCAAAACTTTGGGAAACAATGATCAAATCACCCCAAACTTCCACAAAGGACTTTTAAACCACCCCAGACTTGGACAGATGATGCTCAAACCACCCCAAAACTAGGAAACAATGATCAAACCGCCCCAAATTTTAACAAATGACTTTTCAACGTCCCCAAACTTTGGGAAATGATGCTCAAACCACCCCAAAACTCCGGGAAACAATGACCAAACCATCCCAAACTTCCACAAGGGATTTTTAAACAACCCAAACTTTGACAGACGATGCTCAAACCACCCCAAAACTGTGGGAA
>NW_020935096.1:0-650 GCF_003984885.1 Neopelma chrysocephalum
ATCAAACCACCCCAAACTTCCACAGAGGATTTTTAAACAACCCCAAATTTTGGGAAACGATGCTCAAACCACCCCAAAACTGTGGGAATCCCAAACCCAGGAGCCAACACCCCTCTCCTCCTTCCTTGAGCAGCTCCCGCGGGGGGTCCCTTCCCTGCCCGGAACCCAAATTCACTCCTAGTTTAATTAATCAGCACCTTAATTAAGGAGCTGCTCCCACAGCCCAAGCCCTGCCCGGGAGCCGTTTGATGTTGGGATCCCAGGGATCATCGAGGGATAACGGGAGCTTTTCCCGGGAAAACTCTGCCGGAGGGAGCCCGGGGAGAGCTGGAATTGTCGGGGTGGAAAACTGGGGGGGTTTTTGGGAACTTTGGGGGCATTTGGGAAATCAAATCCGAGGAAACGCGGGCGGGATGCGGCTGATGGGGAGGGGGGTTAATGAACGAGTTCCTAACGAGTTTGGTGTTAATTGGTGTGTTGTTAATTAACCACGTGTGTTCAGAGCAGTAAATGCTCCCCACTTTCACTCTTCTGGCCCCAAATGGGTGGCCCTGGGAGGGGACAGCTCAGAGGGGCACCCCAAAAACCCCAGGGACCCTCTGTGACCCCAAAACATGTGGGGACACCCCAAGGGGCCTCCTGTCACCCCC
>NW_020935097.1:0-682 GCF_003984885.1 Neopelma chrysocephalum
ATCAAACCACCCCAAACTTCCACACAGGATTTTTAAACAACCCCAAATTTTGGGAAACGATGCTCAAACCACCCCAAAACTGTGGGAATCCCAAACCCAGGAGCCAACACCCCTCTCCTCCTTCCTTGAGCAGCTCCCGCGGGGGGTCCCTTCCCTGCCCGGAACCCAAATTCACTCCTAGTTTAATTAATCAGCACCTTAATTAGGGAGCTGCTCCCACAGCCCAAGCCCTGCCCGGGAGCCGTTTGATGTTGGGATCCCAGGGATCACCGAGGGATAACGGGAGCTTTTCCCGGGAAAACTCTGCCGGAGGGAGCCCGGGGAGAGCTGGAATTGTCGGGGTGGAAAACTGGGGGGGGTTTTGGGAACTTTGGGGGCATTTGGGAAATCAAATCCGAGGAAACGCGGGCGGGATGCGGCTGATGGGGAGGGGGGTTAATGAACGAGTTCCTAACGAGTTTGGTGTTAATTGGTGTGTTGTTAATTAACCACGTGTGTTCAGAGCAGTAAATGCTCCCCACTTTCACTCTTCTGGCCCCAAATGGGTGGCCTTGGGAGGGGACAGCTCAGGGGGGCACCCTAAAAACCCCAGGGATCCCCTTCCACACCCCAAAACATGTGGGGACACCCCCGGGGACCCCAAAACATGTGGGGACACCCCAAGGGGCCTCCTGTCACCCCC
>NW_020935098.1:0-659 GCF_003984885.1 Neopelma chrysocephalum
AATACTTGGGGAAAAAGGGGAAAAAATAGGAAGAAAGTCAACGTTTTTAAAAAATATTTAAATATTTAATATATATATATATATAAAAAATATTTAAATATTTTTAAAAGGGCCAAAAAAAACACAGAGAAAATGTGGTTTTGGAAAGGCAGCAAAAAGAGGAGCGAGGCAAGAAAACCCCTGAAGCCCCATGTGGGGAAGAAATTCTGATTTAAAACCTTAAAAGGCGAATTTCTCCCGTGGTTTTGCCGCTAAAAGGAAAATTTCTCCCCTTTCCTCTCCATAAAAACCAGAATTTCTCCCGTTTTTGCCACTAAAAGGTGAATTTCTTGCTGCTTGTTACTACTGAAAGGCAAATTTCTCCAGGTTTTTTGGCCACTAAAAGGCAAATTTCTCCCGGTTTTTCCCACTAAGAGGCAAATTTTTCTCGTTTTCTGGACGCTAAAAGGACAATTTCTCGCGGGTTTTTGCCGCTAGAAGGCGAATTTCCCCCCTTTTGTGGCTACTAACAGGCGAATTTCTTGCGGTTTTTTACTACTCAGAGGCAAATTCCTCCCGTTTTTTGGCCGCCAAAAGGCAAATTTCTGCCGGTTTTTGCCGCTAAAAAGCAAATTTCTCCCGCTTTTTATCCACTATAAGGCAAATTTCTCCCGTTTTTT
>NW_020935099.1:0-940 GCF_003984885.1 Neopelma chrysocephalum
AATACTTGGGGAAAAAGGGGAAAAAATAGGAAGAAAGTCAACGTTTTAAAAAAAATTTAAATATTCAAATATATATATATATTTTTTAAATATTTAAATATTTTTAAAAGGGCCAAAAAAAACCACAGAGAAAATGTGGTTTTGGAAAGGCAGGAAAAAGAGGAGCGAGGCAAGAAAACCCCTGAAGCCCCATGTGGGGAAGAAATTCTGATTTAAAACCTTAAAAGGCGAATTTCTCCCGTTTTTTTGCCGCTAAAAGGAAAATTTCTCCCCTTTTCTCTCCATGAAAAACAGAATCGCTCCCATTTTTGCCACTAAAAGGAGTAATTCTTGCGGTTTTTTACTACCGAAAGGCAAATTTCTCCCGGTTTTTTAGCCACCAAAAGGCAAATTCCTCCCGGTTTTTCCCACTAAGAGGCAAATTTTTCTCGTTTTCTGGACGCTAAAAGGACAATTTCTCGCGGGTTTTTGCCGCTAGAAGGCGAATTTCCCCCCTTTTCTGGCCACTAACAGGCGAATTTCTTGCGGTTTGTTACTACTCAGAGGCAAATTCCTCCTGGTTTTTGGCCGCCAAAAGGCAAATTTCTGCCGGTTTTTGCCGCTAAAAAGCAAATTTCTCCCGCTTTTTATCCACTATAAGGCAAATTTCTCCCGGTTTTTTGCCACCAAAAGGCAAATTTCTCCCGGTTTTTGCCGCTAAAAGGCAAATTTCTCCCGCTTTTTTATCCACTATAAGGCAAATTTCTCCCGGGTTTTGGCCACCAAAAGGCAAATTTTTCCCATTTTTCGGCCACCAAAAGGCAAATTTCTCCCGCTTTTTATCCACTATAAGGCAAATTTCTCCCGTTTTTTGGCCATCGAAAGGCAAATTTCTCTCAGTTTTTGGCCACCAAAAGGCAAATTTCTCCCGTTTTTTGGCCACCAAAAGGCAAATTTCTCC
>NW_020935100.1:0-311 GCF_003984885.1 Neopelma chrysocephalum
ATGACACCCTCTGGATGTGGGGCAGGGAAGGGAATCAACATTCCCGGGGGGATATGACACCCCAAGGATGTGGGGCAGGAGGGGAATCAACATTCCCAGCAGGATATGACACCCTCTGGATGTGGGGCAGGGAAGGAAATCAACATTCCCGGGGGGGATGGGACACCCTCGGGATGTGGGGCTGGAGGGAATCAACATTCCCGGTAGGATGGGACACCCTCTGGATGTGGGGCAGGGAGGAATCAACATTCCCGGTAGGATGGAACACCCTCTGGATGTGGGGCAGGGGGAGAATCAACATTCCCAGCAGG
>NW_020935101.1:0-754 GCF_003984885.1 Neopelma chrysocephalum
CTGGGGACACACTGGGGACACGTCCTCTGCCCCAGGTGCCACAGGCGAAGGGAGCAGTCGTGACCTGGGGACAGGGACAGAGCTGGGGACATTGGGGACACTGGGAATAGTTGGGGATACATTTGGATATGTTGGGATACACTGGGGACACACTGGGGACACACCTGGGACATACTTGGGGACTCTGGGGACATTGGAGACACACCTGGGGACATACTGGGGACACAGTGGAGATACTGGAGATACACCTGGACACACTGGGGACACACTGGGGACACACTGGGAGTACATTGGGGACAAAGCTTGGGACACTGGGAATATCTGGGGACACACTGGGGACACACTGGGGACACACTGGACACACGTCCTCTGCCCCAGGTGCCACAGGCGAAGGGAGCAGTCGTGACCTGGGGACAGGGGACACGTTGGGGACACACTGGGGACACACTGGGGACACTGGGAATATAGCTGGAGATACTGGGAATACGTGGGGAGACATTGGAGATACATTGGGGACATTGGGGACACACTGGGGACACAGCTACAGACACTGGGAATACCTGGGGATACATTGGAGATACATTGGGGACACACCTGGGACATACTTGGGGACTTTGGGGACACTGGGGACACATTGGGGACACACTGGGGACACACTGGGGACACACTGGGGACACGCTGGGGACACACTGGGGACACGTCCTCTGCCCCAGGTGCCACAGGCGAAGGGAGCAGTCGTGACCTGGGGACAGGG
>NW_020935102.1:0-311 GCF_003984885.1 Neopelma chrysocephalum
TATTTTGGGGTTCCCAGGTGTATTTTGGGATATTTTGGGGTTCCCAGGGGTTATTTTGGGGTCTTGGAGTATTTTGGGATATTTTGGGGTTCCCAGGGGTTATTTTGGGGTTCCCAGGGGTTATTTTGGATTCCCAGGCTTATTTTGGGATATTTTGGGGTTCCCAGGTGTATTTTGGGGTTCCCAGGGGTTATTTTGGGGTTCCCAGGTGTGTTTTGCGGTTTCCTGTGGTTATTTTGGGATATTTTGAGGTTCCCAGGGGTTATTTTGGGGTTCCCAGGTGTATTTTGGGATATTTTGGGGTTCCCAGG
>NW_020935103.1:0-368 GCF_003984885.1 Neopelma chrysocephalum
CTGTAAAATACATTCTGTAAAATACATTCCGTAAAATACTTCTAGTCTGTAAAATATCCTGTAAAATATTCTTTAAAATATTTCTAGTCTGTGAAATATCCTGTAAAATATTCTGTAAAATACTTCTAGTCTGTAACATATTCTGTAAAATATTCTTTAACATACTTCTAGTCTGTAACATATTCTGTAAAGTATTCTTTAAAATACTTCTAGCCTGTAAAATATTCCATAAAATATTCTGTAAAATACTTCTAGCCTGTAAAATATTCTCTAAATATTCTTTTCGACTCTGAAATATTCTGTAAAATACATTCTGTTAAGTACTTCTAGTCTGTAAAATATCCTGTAAAATATTCTTTAAAATACTT
>NW_020935104.1:0-598 GCF_003984885.1 Neopelma chrysocephalum
GCTCCCAGTACAGCCCAGTGCTCCCAGTACAGCCCAGTCCCACACACCACTGCTCCCAGTACACCCCAGTGCTCCCAGTACAGCCCAGTCCCCCACCCCAGCGCTCCCAGTACAGCCAGTGCTCCCAGTACAGCCCAGAGCCGCGCCCCAGTGCTTCCAGTACAGCCCAGTGCTCCCAGTACACCCCAGTCCCAAATCCCAGTGCTCCCAATATAGCCCAGTGCTCCCAGTACAGCCCAGTGCTCCCAGTACACCCCAGTCCTGCACACCAGTGCTCCCAGTACAGCCCAGTGCTTCCAGTACAGCCCAGTCCCAAATCCCAGTGCTCCCAGTACACCCCAGTGCTCCCAGTACTCCCCAGTGCTCCCAGTACTCCCCAGTCCCACACACCAGCGCTCCCAGTACAGCCCAGTCCCACACACCAGTGCTTCCAGTACATCCCAGTGCTCCCAGTACAGTCCAGTCCCACACACCAGTGCTCCCAGTACAGCTTAGCACTCCCAATATACCCCAGTGCCACATCCCAGTGCTCCCAGTACAGCCAAGAGCCACACCCCAGTGCTCCCAGTACAGCCCAGTGCTCCCAGTACAGCCCAGT
>NW_020935105.1:0-4798 GCF_003984885.1 Neopelma chrysocephalum
GATTTTTAGGGGGGAAACCATGATTTTTGTGGGAAAACAAGGATTTTGGGGGGGAAAATAGGGATTTTTGGGGGGGAAAGGGCCGATTGGGGGGGGGAAAGGGGCGGGTTGGGGGGGAGAAAATCAGGATTTTGGGGCGGAAAAAGCCCCTTTTGGGAGGAGAAAAATGTTTGTGTTGGAGAGGGAGGGTTTTGGGTGGAAAAAGGGTGATTTTGGTGCTCTGACCTTTGCGCAGGCGCTGCTGGTTCTTGCTGTTGATGACCAGGGAACCCTCGCGGAACTCGATGCCCATCGCAAACCTGAGGGGGAAAAATGCCAAAAATGGGGAAAAAACCACAAAATAGGGGTAAAAAACCCAAAACTGAGGAAAAAACCCAAAAGTAGGGGAAAAACCCTTCAAAATATAGGTAAAAACCCCCAAACTGAGGAAAAAAATCCACAAAATACAGGTAAAAAACCTCAAACCTGAGGGAAAAAACCCCAAAACTGGGGAAAAAAAACACGGAATAGGGATAAAAAACTCAAAGCTGAGGGAAAAACCCTAAAACTGAGGAAAAAAAACAAAAAATAGGGGTAAAAACACCAAAGCTGAGGGGAAAAAACCACAAAATAGGGGTAAAAACACCAAAGCTGAGGGGAAAAAAACCCAAAACTGGGGAAAAAACGCACAAAAAAGGGATAAAAACCCCAAAGCTGAGGGAAAAAAACCCAAAACTGGGGGAAAAAACCTCAAAATATGGGTAAAAACCTGGAAACTGAGGTAAAGCCACCACAAAACACAAGTAAAAATCCCAAATCTGAGGTAAAACCCCAAAACTGGGGTAAATCCCCCCAAAAATATGGGTCAAAATCCCAACCCCCCCAGGTGACCCCAAATCCCCCCAAAATGACCCCAAACCCCCTCAAAGTGACCCCAAACCCATGTGACCCCAAACCCCCCAAGTGACCCCAAACCCCCTAAAATGACCCCAAATCCCCCCAAAATGACCCCAGAAATGATCCAAAATCCCCCCAAAATGCCCCCAAATCCCCCAAAAATGACCCCAAAATGACCCCAAACCCCCCCAAAATGACCCCAACCCCCCCCAAAATGCCCCCAAATCCCTGAAGTCGCGTCTCTGACCCCAAATTTTTGGTGATTTTGGGCAGTAATTCGGGTTTCTGTTTCTTCACCACGTCCATCACGGCCCCGTAGACGTCGCACAGTTTGGCCCCTGGTTTGGGGTGAAAAAGGACAAAAAAGGGTCATTTGGGGGGTCCCAAAAGGGTCCCCCGATTTTGGGAGTCACAGAAGGGTTTTGGGGGGGTTTGGGGTTTTTTTGGGGGGATTTTGGGGTGGGTTTGGGTAGTTTTGGGGTCCCAGGGGGGTTTTTGGGGTGGTTTTGGGGGTCCCAGAAGGGTTTTGGGGTGGGTTTGGGGGTGATTTTGGGGCTGGTTTTGGGGTGGTTTTTGGATGATTTTTGAGTGATTTTGGGGCTGGTTTTCGAGTGATTTTTGGATGATTTTTGAGTGATTTTGGGGCTGTTTTGGGGGTGATTTTAGGGTGATTTTTGAGCGATTTCAGGGCTGTTTTTGGGGTGATTTTGGAGCTGGTTTTGGGGTGATTTTTGGGATGATTTTTGAGCGATTTTGGGTTTGTTTTTGGGGTGATTTTGGGATTATTTTTGAGCGATTTTAAGGCTGGTTTTGGGGTGGTTTTGGGGCTCTTTTTGGGGCTGACTTTGGGTCTGGTTTTGGGGCTGATTTTGGGGGTTTTTGGACAGTTTTTGGGGTGATTTTTGGGATGATTTTTGAGCGACTTTGGGGTTGTTTCTGGGGTGATTTTCAGCGATTTCGAGGCTGGTTTTGGGGTAATTTTTGGGACGATTTTTGAGCAAATTTATGGCTGGTTTTGGGGTAATTTTGTGGGGTTTTTGGATGATTTTGGCTGTTTTTGGGGTAATTATGGGTGGTTTTGGGGTTTTTGGGGTGTTTTTGGGGGTTTTCGGGGTCGCCGAGGCCGTTTTTGGGGTGTTTTGGGGTGTTTTTGGGTTCTGACCGTGTCTCATCTCGCGGATGAGCAGCTCCTGCAGCTGCAGCAGGAAGGAGTAGTGATCCTGCATCTCCTGGGGGGGGATCCACCATCAGGGTCCGGACCAGGTTGGAGCAGTAGGATTTGTAACGGATCCCCATGGAGCAGGTGATGGCCCCGAAGTGCATGTGAGACTTGTCGCTGTGGAAACGGGGAGAAAACGCGGGATTTTGGTAAAAAATGGGAAAAAAAAAAATAAAAATGCAGTTTTTCGGAGGAAAAAGAGGGGGAAAAGGGGATAAAAAGGGGATAAAAGGGTCCTCCTGGAGCAGGGGATGGCCCTGAAGTGAATGTGGGACTTGTCACTGAAAAAACGGGGTGAAAATGGGGGATTTTGGTTAAAAATGGAGAAAAAATAGAAAAATGGGAAAAAATAGAGTTTTGGGGGTAAAATTAAGGGAAAAAAGGGGACAAAAGGGTCCCCCTGGAGCAGGGGATGGTCCTGAAGGGCTCGTGGGACTTGTCGCTGTGAAAATGGGGAAAAAACTCGTGATTTTAGTTAAAAATGGGAAAAATTAGAAAAAATGGAAAAAAAATGGAAAAAATGGGGGTTTGGGGGTGAAAAATGGGGATAAAAGGGTCCCACTGGAGCAGGGGATGGCCCCGAAGTGCAGGGGGGACTTGTCGCTGCGAAAATGGGGAGAAAATGGGGGATTTTGGTTAAAATTGTGAAAAAAGGGAAAAAATGGGAAAAAAATGGGGTTTGGGGGTGAAAAATGGGGAAAAAAGGGATAAAAGCGATTTTGTGCCACTGGGGCCATTTTTGGGGTGAGAAGTGCCAATTTCAATGACACGTGACCCATTTTTGGGGCAAAAACAGTGATTTTGACAGAACCCATTTTTGGGTGTAAAAACACGAATTTTGGGTCATTTTTTTACCTGACGACGCTGAACTTGAGGCTGTAGTTGCCGCTGCTCTGGATGATGAGGGGGCAGCACATCCCACTGACCCAGAGCTCATTTTTGGGGCGGAAAGTGCCGTTTTTGATGACGTGACACTGAACTCATTTTTGGGTGTAAAAACGCAAATTTTGGGTCACTTTTTTACCTAACAACGCTGAACTTGAGGCTGCAGCTGCCCCCGCTCTGGATGATGGGGGGGGGCGGCACATCCCACTGACCCAGAGCTCATTTTTGGGGCGGAAAACGGCGATTTTGACCGAACCCATTTTTGGGTGTAAAACCGCGAATTTTGGGTCGTTTTTTTACCTGACGACGCTGAACTTGAGGCTGTAGTTTCCGCCGCTCTGGATGATGGGGGGGTAGCACATCTCCACGGCCGAGGGGTCGGCCCCACCCAGGAACTTCTTCTCCTCGATGGCCTTTTCCACGGCCTCGGCCAGTTTGCTGTGACGAACTTTCTGCAATTGGGGGCAAAAAAGGGTGATGTCACCGTGATGTCATCATGACATCATCACAATATTATCACAGTATCTTAGTGATGTCGCCCGGGCAAAGGGACAAAGAGTTTGGGGCCAAAAACGCTTGTTTCGGGCTCAAAATGCTCATTTTTGGGATTAATTTGGTGAACCTTCTGCAGGGGAAAAAAGGGGGATGTCAGCATGACGTCATCATGACATCATCATGACATCATCATGGCATCATCATGGGATCTCAGGAAAGTCGCCCGGGTGGAGGAACAAAGAGTTCGGGGCCAAAAATGCTCATTTTGGGGCTTGAAATACTCATTTTTGAGGTCAATTTTTTACCAGAAGTCCCTCAGATTTTTACCAACCTCCCCCAGTTTTTTACCAAAACACGTCTAATTTTTTACCAACTCCTCCCTAACTTTTAACCAAAGACCTCCAAATTTTTACAAAAAAGCCCCCTGAATTTTTACCAAAATCTGTCTGATCTTTTTTAATCAAAACACCCCTAATTTTTAACCAAACCCCCTCAATTTTTTACTGAACCCCCCCCAAATTTTTACCAAAACCTCCCTGAATTTTTACCAACCCCCCCAATTTTTTACCAAAACACCTGTGATTTTTTACCAATCCCCCCCTGATTTTTTACCAAAACTACCCTGATTTTTTACCAAAATCTGTCAGATTTTTTATCAAAATGCTCCTAATTTTTAACCAAACCCACTGGATTTTTTTTACCAAAACTCTCCGGATTTTTCACCAAAACCCCCCTCAGTTTTTACCAAAACACATTTGATCTTTTACCAAAACCCCCCCAAATTTTTATCAACCCCTCCCCAACTTTTTACCAAAACACGTCTGATTTTTTTACCAAAATCCCTTGAATTTTTACTAAACCCCTCAAAGTTTTACCAAAACCCCCTTAATTTTTTACACAGACCCCTCCTGAATTTTTAACAAAACCCCCCTGATTTTTTTCCAAAACTCGTCTGAGTTTTTACCAAAACCCCGATTTTTTTCAAAATCCCGTAGATTTTTTACCAACCCTTTCCCCTGATCTTTTACCAAAATCTGATTTTTCTACCAAAACGCCCCTGATTTTTTTACCAAATCCCCTCAATTTTTTACCAACCCCCCCAATTTTTTACCCCAAACCTATCAATTTTTTTTGTATTTTTTACATTTTTTCCCAAACCGCCCCGATTTGCCCCGAAATGCCCCCGGTACCTCGTCGGCGTCGACGATCTCCATGACCCTCTCCTTGAAGAACTTGGTGAAGAGCTCGGAGGTGATGGCGGCCGCGCGGCGCATCAGGGACAGCTCCACGTCCTCCTTGGCCGCCATGGCCAGAGCCACCCCC
>NW_020935106.1:0-4795 GCF_003984885.1 Neopelma chrysocephalum
GATTTTTAGGGGGGAAACCATGATTTTTGTGGGAAAACAAGGATTTTTGGGGGGCAAATAAGGATTTTTCTGGGGGAAAAGGCCGATTTGAGGGCGGGAAAGGGACGGTTTGGGGGGAGAAAATCAGGATTTTGGGGCGGAAAAAGCCCCTTTTGGGAGGAGAAAAATGTTTGTGTTGGAGAGGGAGGGTTTTGGGTGGAAAAAGGGTGATTTTGGTGCTCTGACCTTTGCGCAGGCGCTGCTGGTTCTTGCTGTTGATGACCAGGGAACCCTCGCGGAACTCGATGCCCATCGCAAACCTGAGGGGGAAAAATGCCAAAAATGGGGAAAAAACCACAAAATAGGGGTAAAAAACCCAAAACTGAGGAAAAAACCCAAAAGTAGGGGAAAAACCCTTCAAAATATAGGTAAAAACCCCCAAACTGAGGAAAAAAATCCACAAAATACAGGTAAAAAACCTCAAACCTGAGGGAAAAAACCCCAAAACTGGGGAAAAAAAACACGGAATAGGGATAAAAAACTCAAAGCTGAGGGAAAAACCCTAAAACTGAGGAAAAAAAACAAAAAATAGGGGTAAAAACACCAAAGCTGAGGGGAAAAAACCACAAAATAGGGGTAAAAACACCAAAGCTGAGGGGAAAAAAACCCAAAACTGGGGAAAAAACGCACAAAAAAGGGATAAAAACCCCAAAGCTGAGGGAAAAAAACCCAAAACTGGGGGAAAAAACCTCAAAATATGGGTAAAAACCTGGAAACTGAGGTAAAGCCACCACAAAACACAAGTAAAAATCCCAAATCTGAGGTAAAACCCCAAAACTGGGGTAAATCCCCCCAAAAATATGGGTCAAAATCCCAACCCCCCCAGGTGACCCCAAATCCCCCCAAAATGACCCCAAACCCCCTCAAAGTGACCCCAAACCCATGTGACCCCAAACCCCCCAAGTGACCCCAAACCCCCTAAAATGACCCCAAATCCCCCCAAAATGACCCCAGAAATGATCCAAAATCCCCCCAAAATGCCCCCAAATCCCCCAAAAATGACCCCAAAATGACCCCAAACCCCCCCAAAATGACCCCAACCCCCCCCAAAATGCCCCCAAATCCCTGAAGTCGCGTCTCTGACCCCAAATTTTTGGTGATTTTGGGCAGTAATTCGGGTTTCTGTTTCTTCACCACGTCCATCACGGCCCCGTAGACGTCGCACAGTTTGGCCCCTGGTTTGGGGTGAAAAAGGACAAAAAAGGGTCATTTGGGGGGTCCCAAAAGGGTCCCCCGATTTTGGGAGTCACAGAAGGGTTTTGGGGGGGTTTGGGGTTTTTTTGGGGGGATTTTGGGGTGGGTTTGGGTAGTTTTGGGGTCCCAGGGGGGTTTTTGGGGTGGTTTTGGGGGTCCCAGAAGGGTTTTGGGGTGGGTTTGGGGGTGATTTTGGGGCTGGTTTTGGGGTGGTTTTTGGATGATTTTTGAGTGATTTTGGGGCTGGTTTTCGAGTGATTTTTGGATGATTTTTGAGTGATTTTGGGGCTGTTTTGGGGGTGATTTTAGGGTGATTTTTGAGCGATTTCAGGGCTGTTTTTGGGGTGATTTTGGAGCTGGTTTTGGGGTGATTTTTGGGATGATTTTTGAGCGATTTTGGGTTTGTTTTTGGGGTGATTTTGGGATTATTTTTGAGCGATTTTAAGGCTGGTTTTGGGGTGGTTTTGGGGCTCTTTTTGGGGCTGACTTTGGGTCTGGTTTTGGGGCTGATTTTGGGGGTTTTTGGACAGTTTTTGGGGTGATTTTTGGGATGATTTTTGAGCGACTTTGGGGTTGTTTCTGGGGTGATTTTCAGCGATTTCGAGGCTGGTTTTGGGGTAATTTTTGGGACGATTTTTGAGCAAATTTATGGCTGGTTTTGGGGTAATTTTGTGGGGTTTTTGGATGATTTTGGCTGTTTTTGGGGTAATTATGGGTGGTTTTGGGGTTTTTGGGGTGTTTTTGGGGGTTTTCGGGGTCGCCGAGGCCGTTTTTGGGGTGTTTTGGGGTGTTTTTGGGTTCTGACCGTGTCTCATCTCGCGGATGAGCAGCTCCTGCAGCTGCAGCAGGAAGGAGTAGTGATCCTGCATCTCCTGGGGGGGATCCACCATCAGGGTCCGGACCAGGTTGGAGCAGTAGGATTTGTAACGGATCCCCATGGAGCAGGTGATGGCCCCGAAGTGCATGTGAGACTTGTCGCTGTGGAAACGGGGAGAAAACGCGGGATTTTGGTAAAAAATGGGAAAAAAAAAATAAAAATGCAGTTTTTCGGAGGAAAAAGAGGGGGAAAAGGGGATAAAAAGGGGATAAAAGGGTCCTCCTGGAGCAGGGGATGGCCCTGAAGTGAATGTGGGACTTGTCACTGAAAAAACGGGGTGAAAATGGGGGATTTTGGTTAAAAATGGAGAAAAAATAGAAAAATGGGAAAAAATAGAGTTTTGGGGGTAAAATTAAGGGAAAAAAGGGGACAAAAGGGTCCCCCTGGAGCAGGGGATGGTCCTGAAGGGCTCGTGGGACTTGTCGCTGTGAAAATGGGGAAAAAACTCGTGATTTTAGTTAAAAATGGGAAAAATTAGAAAAAATGGAAAAAAAATGGAAAAAATGGGGGTTTGGGGGTGAAAAATGGGGATAAAAGGGTCCCACTGGAGCAGGGGATGGCCCCGAAGTGCAGGGGGGACTTGTCGCTGCGAAAATGGGGAGAAAATGGGGGATTTTGGTTAAAATTGTGAAAAAAGGGAAAAAATGGGAAAAAAATGGGGTTTGGGGGTGAAAAATGGGGAAAAAAGGGATAAAAGCGATTTTGTGCCACTGGGGCCATTTTTGGGGTGAGAAGTGCCAATTTCAATGACACGTGACCCATTTTTGGGGCAAAAACAGTGATTTTGACAGAACCCATTTTTGGGTGTAAAAACACGAATTTTGGGTCATTTTTTTACCTGACGACGCTGAACTTGAGGCTGTAGTTGCCGCTGCTCTGGATGATGAGGGGGCAGCACATCCCACTGACCCAGAGCTCATTTTTGGGGCGGAAAGTGCCGTTTTTGATGACGTGACACTGAACTCATTTTTGGGTGTAAAAACGCAAATTTTGGGTCACTTTTTTACCTAACAACGCTGAACTTGAGGCTGCAGCTGCCCCCGCTCTGGATGATGGGGGGGGCGGCACATCCCACTGACCCAGAGCTCATTTTTGGGGCGGAAAACGGCGATTTTGACCGAACCCATTTTTGGGTGTAAAACCGCGAATTTTGGGTCGTTTTTTTACCTGACGACGCTGAACTTGAGGCTGTAGTTTCCGCCGCTCTGGATGATGGGGGGGTAGCACATCTCCACGGCCGAGGGGTCGGCCCCACCCAGGAACTTCTTCTCCTCGATGGCCTTTTCCACGGCCTCGGCCAGTTTGCTGTGACGAACTTTCTGCAATTGGGGGCAAAAAAGGGTGATGTCACCGTGATGTCATCATGACATCATCACAATATTATCACAGTATCTTAGTGATGTCGCCCGGGCAAAGGGACAAAGAGTTTGGGGCCAAAAACGCTTGTTTCGGGCTCAAAATGCTCATTTTTGGGATTAATTTGGTGAACCTTCTGCAGGGGAAAAAAGGGGGATGTCAGCATGACGTCATCATGACATCATCATGACATCATCATGGCATCATCATGGGATCTCAGGAAAGTCGCCCGGGTGGAGGAACAAAGAGTTCGGGGCCAAAAATGCTCATTTTGGGGCTTGAAATACTCATTTTTGAGGTCAATTTTTTACCAGAAGTCCCTCAGATTTTTACCAACCTCCCCCAGTTTTTTACCAAAACACGTCTAATTTTTTACCAACTCCTCCCTAACTTTTAACCAAAGACCTCCAAATTTTTACAAAAAAGCCCCCTGAATTTTTACCAAAATCTGTCTGATCTTTTTTAATCAAAACACCCCTAATTTTTAACCAAACCCCCTCAATTTTTTACTGAACCCCCCCCAAATTTTTACCAAAACCTCCCTGAATTTTTACCAACCCCCCCAATTTTTTACCAAAACACCTGTGATTTTTTACCAATCCCCCCCTGATTTTTTACCAAAACTACCCTGATTTTTTACCAAAATCTGTCAGATTTTTTATCAAAATGCTCCTAATTTTTAACCAAACCCACTGGATTTTTTTTACCAAAACTCTCCGGATTTTTCACCAAAACCCCCCTCAGTTTTTACCAAAACACATTTGATCTTTTACCAAAACCCCCCCAAATTTTTATCAACCCCTCCCCAACTTTTTACCAAAACACGTCTGATTTTTTTACCAAAATCCCTTGAATTTTTACTAAACCCCTCAAAGTTTTACCAAAACCCCCTTAATTTTTTACACAGACCCCTCCTGAATTTTTAACAAAACCCCCCTGATTTTTTTCCAAAACTCGTCTGAGTTTTTACCAAAACCCCGATTTTTTTCAAAATCCCGTAGATTTTTTACCAACCCTTTCCCCTGATCTTTTACCAAAATCTGATTTTTCTACCAAAACGCCCCTGATTTTTTTACCAAATCCCCTCAATTTTTTACCAACCCCCCCAATTTTTTACCCCAAACCTATCAATTTTTTTTGTATTTTTTACATTTTTTCCCAAACCGCCCCGATTTGCCCCGAAATGCCCCCGGTACCTCGTCGGCGTCGACGATCTCCATGACCCTCTCCTTGAAGAACTTGGTGAAGAGCTCGGAGGTGATGGCGGCCGCGCGGCGCATCAGGGACAGCTCCACGTCCTCCTTGGCCGCCATGGCCAGAGCCACCCCC
>NW_020935107.1:0-407 GCF_003984885.1 Neopelma chrysocephalum
AACCTTGGCCATGGAAACTCAATCTTGGCCATGGAGACCCAACCATGATCATGGAAACCCAACCATGGTCATGGAGACCCAACCGTGGCCATGGAAACCCAACCGTGGTCATGGAGACCCAACCTTGGCCATGGAGACCCAACCACAGTCATGGAGACCCAACCATGGCCATGGAGACCCAACCACAGTCATGGAAACCCAACCTTGGCCATGGAGACCCAACTGTGGTCATGGAGACTCAACCTTGGTCATGGAGACCCAGCCTTGGTCATGGAAACCCAACCATGGCCATGGAGACCCAACCTTGGTCATGGAGACCCAACCTTGGCCATGGAGACCCAACCATGGTCGTGGAAACCAAACCTTGGCCATGGAAACTCAATCTTGGCCATGGAGACCCAACCATG
>NW_020935108.1:0-1152 GCF_003984885.1 Neopelma chrysocephalum
GGGACAGCTCCACGTCCTCCTTGGCCGCCATGGCCAGAGCCACCCCCGCACTGATGTCCACCTGAACCAGTGACACCAGTTACACCAGTTAAACCCCAGCTCTAACCCAACCCTTGTCGTGAAAACTCAACCGTGGCCATGGAGACTCAACCATGGCCATGAAGACCCAACCATGGTCATGAAAACCCAACCTTGGCCATGGAGACCCAACTACGGCCATGGAGACCCAACCTTGGCCATGGAGACCCAATCATGGCCATGGAGACCCAACCATGGTCATGAAAACCCAACCTTGGCCATGAAGACCCAACCATGGTCATGGAGACCCAACCTTGGCCACGGAAACCCAACCTTGGCCATAAAGACCCAACCATGGTCATGGAGACCCAACCATGGCCATGAAGACCCAACCTTGGCCATGAAGACACAACCTTGACCATGGAGACCCAACCTTGGCCATGGAGACTCAACACCAGTTACCCAACTGGTTTCCAGTTCCCCCCATTCTGCCCTCACTGGGCGTCCCAGTTCCCCTCGAACTGGGCTCCCAGTTCCCCTCAGTCTCCCCTTACCGGGACCCCCCAGTCCACCCCTTTACTGGTCTCCCAGTTCCTGTTCTCCCTCCCTTACTGGTCTCCCAGTTCCCCTCACTCTCCCCTTACTGGGACCCCCCAATCCACTCCCTTACTGGTTTCCCAGATCCCCTCCTCCTTCCCTTACTGGTCTCCCAGTTCCCCTCAGTCTCCCCTTACTGGGACCCCCCCAATCCACCCCCTTACTGGTTTCCCAGTTCCCCCCCTCCCTCCCTTACTGGTCTCCCAGTTCCCCTCAGTCTCCCCTTACTGGGACTCCCAATCCACCCCTTTACTGGTCTCCCAGTTCCCCCCCTCTCTCTCTCCCAGTAAGGGGACCCTGGGGGGCCCTGGGGGGTCAGGGGTGTCTGAGGCACCTTCTCGAAGCCCTCCTTGCTGAGACAGTCGTTCCAGGCGCGCAGGAATTCCCCCGGGAAGTTGTCCTTGGAGAAGACGCCGAGGCGCCGCCCGTTGCGGCTGCTCTTGAGTGCCTCGAGCAGCTTCTCGAAGTTGGCCTGGTTGCTCTCGTTCTGGGGGGGGGAGAAACGGGGATGGGGAGACCAACCTTGGCCATGGAGAC
>NW_020935109.1:0-1151 GCF_003984885.1 Neopelma chrysocephalum
GGGACAGCTCCACGTCCTCCTTGGCCGCCATGGCCAGAGCCACCCCCGCACTGATGTCCACCTGAACCAGTGACACCAGTTACACCAGTTAAACCCCAGCTCTAACCCAACCCTTGTCGTGAAAACTCAACCGTGGCCATGGAGACTCAACCATGGCCATGAAGACCCAACCATGGTCATGAAAACCCAACCTTGGCCATGGAGACCCAACTACGGCCATGGAGACCCAACCTTGGCCATGGAGACCCAATCATGGCCATGGAGACCCAACCATGGTCATGAAAACCCAACCTTGGCCATGAAGACCCAACCATGGTCATGGAGACCCAACCTTGGCCACGGAAACCCAACCTTGGCCATAAAGACCCAACCATGGTCATGGAGACCCAACCATGGCCATGAAGACCCAACCTTGGCCATGAAGACACAACCTTGACCATGGAGACCCAACCTTGGCCATGGAGACTCAACACCAGTTACCCAACTGGTTTCCAGTTCCCCCCATTCTGCCCTCACTGGGCGTCCCAGTTCCCCTCGAACTGGGCTCCCAGTTCCCCTCAGTCTCCCCTTACCGGGACCCCCCAGTCCACCCCTTTACTGGTCTCCCAGTTCCTGTTCTCCCTCCCTTACTGGTCTCCCAGTTCCCCTCACTCTCCCCTTACTGGGACCCCCCAATCCACTCCCTTACTGGTTTCCCAGATCCCCTCCTCCTTCCCTTACTGGTCTCCCAGTTCCCCTCAGTCTCCCCTTACTGGGACCCCCCCAATCCACCCCCTTACTGGTTTCCCAGTTCCCCCCCTCCCTCCCTTACTGGTCTCCCAGTTCCCCTCAGTCTCCCCTTACTGGGACTCCCAATCCACCCCTTTACTGGTCTCCCAGTTCCCCCCCTCTCTCTCTCCCAGTAAGGGGACCCTGGGGGGCCCTGGGGGGTCAGGGGTGTCTGAGGCACCTTCTCGAAGCCCTCCTTGCTGAGACAGTCGTTCCAGGCGCGCAGGAATTCCCCCGGGAAGTTGTCCTTGGAGAAGACGCCGAGGCGCCGCCCGTTGCGGCTGCTCTTGAGTGCCTCGAGCAGCTTCTCGAAGTTGGCCTGGTTGCTCTCGTTCTGGGGGGGGAGAAACGGGGATGGGGAGACCAACCTTGGCCATGGAGAC
>NW_020935110.1:0-359 GCF_003984885.1 Neopelma chrysocephalum
TACTGGTTCCACTGGTGTTACTGGTGTCACTGGTGTTACTGGTGTGTCACTGGTCCTACTGGTCCCACTGGTCCCACTGTTGTACTGGTGTTACTGGTGTCACCGGTGTGTCACTGGTGTGTCACTGGTGTGTCACTGGTGTCACTGGTCCCACTGGTGTCACTGGTGTGTTACTGGTGTCACTGGTCTCACTGGTCTCACTGGTCTCACTGGTGTGTTACTGGTGCGTTACTGGTCCCATTGGTGTCACTGGTGTCACTGGTGTCACTGGTGTCACTGGTGTTACTGGTGTCACTGGTCTCACTGCTGTGTTACTGGTTCCACTGGTGTTACTGGTGTCACTGGTGTTACTGGTGTGT
>NW_020935111.1:0-849 GCF_003984885.1 Neopelma chrysocephalum
GCTGCTGAGAGAGCAGAGCTGGCAGTGAAATAAAGCTTGTGGGTCTCAGCTGAAATGACTGTGGGGCTGGGGTAGGGATGGGTTCTAGGCTTGGGGCTGTAACACTTGGGCAGGAATGACAGCAATCACTGGGAGATTGGGCCTGTGGCACCGTGGCTGAAATCCTTGCATGGCTGGACTAGGGATTGATGTGTGGGAAGGTGGACTGGGCGGGAAGGTATGAAATCAGTCTAGGACAGGGATTGTGACTTTGGAGTTGGGATAGGAGTTCTGGGGCAGGAGGAGTTGCTGGGGGACTGGGATTGGGAGTGGGAGGGTGGAGCTGGAACGTCCCGGAGCTCAAACGTCGCAGAGCTGGAGCCGAGATAAAGATCCTGCAGAGAGAAGCTGGAGCAGCTTCCCGTGGCGGCGATGTCAAGATGCAGAGCTACTGCTGAGAGAGCAGAGCTGGCAGTGAAATAAAGCTTGTGGGTCTCGAGCTGAAATCACTGAGGGGCTGGGGTAGGGATGGGTTCTGGGCCTGGGACTGTAACACTTGGGGCAGGAATGACAACAATCACTGGGAGATAGGCCTGTGGCACCGTGGCTGAAATCCCTGTGTGGCTGGACTAGGGATTGATGGGCGGGAACGTGAACTGGGCGGGTAGGGCTGCAATCAGTCTAGGACAGGGATTGTGACTTTGGAGTTGGGATAGGAGTTCTGGGGCAGGAGGAATACCAGGGGGACTGGGATTGGGAATGTGAGGGTGGAGTGGGATTGGGAGTGGGAGGTTGGAGCTGGAACGTCTCGGAGCTGGAGCCGAGATGAAGATCCTGCATGAGAAGCTGGAGCAGCTTCCCGTGGCGGCG
>NW_020935112.1:0-376 GCF_003984885.1 Neopelma chrysocephalum
CCTTCCAGACCGAAGGCACCAGGACTGGGAGCCCCGGCTGTGCGCGTAGAGCCGATCTCGGCGAACAAATAGCAGGCGAGAGCCGGAGGGTCAGGCCCCTCCTTCTGGGCAAAAAGGGCCATCGTTCATGTGCCGGTGCGCAGGCCGTCCGGGGGATAAAATTGCATACGGTCGAGGATTCCTTCCAGGCCGAAGGCGCCAGGACCGGGACCCCGGCGGTGCGCGTAGAACCGATCGCGGTACAGAAAGGGCAGGCGAGAGCCGGACGGTCAGGCCCCTCCTTCTGGACAAAGAGGGCCGTCGTTCGCTGGCCGACGCGCCTCCAAGTCGGGGACTAAAATTGCATACAGTCGAGGATTCCTTCCAGACCGAAGGC
>NW_020935113.1:0-640 GCF_003984885.1 Neopelma chrysocephalum
CAACCCCAAACTTTGACAGACGATGCTCAAACCACCCCAAAACTTTGACAAATGATGCTCAGACCACCCCAAAACTCTGGGAAACAATGATCAAACCACCCCAAAACTTCCACAGAGGATTTTTAAACAACCCCAAACTTTGGGAAACGATGCTCAGACCACCCCAAAACTTTGACAGACAACACTCAAACCACCCCAAAACTGTGGGAAACTTCCACAAAGGATTTTTAAACAACCCCAAACTTTGACAGACGACGCTCAAACCACCCCAAAACTGTGGGAAACGATGACCAAACCACCCCAAACTTTGGGAAGCAACGATCAAACCACCCCAAACTGCCCCAAAGGATTTTCAAACAACCCCAAATGTGGACAAATGATGCTCAAATCACCCCAAAACTTTGACAAGTGATGCTCAAACAACCCCAAAACCTTGACAAATGATGCTTAAACCACCCCAAAACTTTGGGAAACAACGATCAAACCACCCCAAACCTCCACAAAGGATTTTTAAACAACCCCAAACTTTGACAGACGATGCTCAAACCACCCCAAACTTTGGGAAACTTTGACAGAGGATTTTTTAACCCCCACAAACTTTGACAGGTGATGCTCAAACCACCCCAAAACTTTGGGAAAC
>NW_020935114.1:0-352 GCF_003984885.1 Neopelma chrysocephalum
ACTTTGACAAACGATGCTCAAACCACCCCAAAACTTTGGGAAACAACAATCAAACCACCCCAAACCTCCACAAAGGACTTTTAAGTAACCCCAAATGTGGACAAACGATGTTCAAACCACCCCAAACTTTGACAGGTGATGCTCAAACCACCCCAAAACTTAGGAAAGCAACGATCAAACCACCCTAAATTTTGACAAGTGACTTTTCAACAACCCCAAACTTTGACAGACGATGCTCAAACCACCCCAAAACTTTGGGAAACTTTGACAGAGGATTTTTTAATTGCTCCAAACTTTGACAGACAATGCTCAAACCACCCAAAACTTTGACAAGTGACTTTTCAACAACCCC
>NW_020935115.1:0-322 GCF_003984885.1 Neopelma chrysocephalum
AACTTTGACAGGTGATGCTCAAACCACCCCAAAACTTTGGGAAACAATGATCAAATCACCCCAAACTTCCACAAAGGACTTTTAAACCACCCCAGACTTGGACAGATGATGCTCAAACCACCCCAAAACTAGGAAACAATGATCAAACCGCCCCAAATTTTAACAAATGACTTTTCAACGTCCCCAAACTTTGGGAAATGATGCTCAAACCACCCCAAAACTCCGGGAAACAATGACCAAACCATCCCAAACTTCCACAAGGGATTTTTAAACAACCCAAACTTTGACAGACGATGCTCAAACCACCCCAAAACTGTGGGAA
>NW_020935116.1:0-650 GCF_003984885.1 Neopelma chrysocephalum
ATCAAACCACCCCAAACTTCCACAGAGGATTTTTAAACAACCCCAAATTTTGGGAAACGATGCTCAAACCACCCCAAAACTGTGGGAATCCCAAACCCAGGAGCCAACACCCCTCTCCTCCTTCCTTGAGCAGCTCCCGCGGGGGGTCCCTTCCCTGCCCGGAACCCAAATTCACTCCTAGTTTAATTAATCAGCACCTTAATTAAGGAGCTGCTCCCACAGCCCAAGCCCTGCCCGGGAGCCGTTTGATGTTGGGATCCCAGGGATCATCGAGGGATAACGGGAGCTTTTCCCGGGAAAACTCTGCCGGAGGGAGCCCGGGGAGAGCTGGAATTGTCGGGGTGGAAAACTGGGGGGGTTTTTGGGAACTTTGGGGGCATTTGGGAAATCAAATCCGAGGAAACGCGGGCGGGATGCGGCTGATGGGGAGGGGGGTTAATGAACGAGTTCCTAACGAGTTTGGTGTTAATTGGTGTGTTGTTAATTAACCACGTGTGTTCAGAGCAGTAAATGCTCCCCACTTTCACTCTTCTGGCCCCAAATGGGTGGCCCTGGGAGGGGACAGCTCAGAGGGGCACCCCAAAAACCCCAGGGACCCTCTGTGACCCCAAAACATGTGGGGACACCCCAAGGGGCCTCCTGTCACCCCC
>NW_020935117.1:0-682 GCF_003984885.1 Neopelma chrysocephalum
ATCAAACCACCCCAAACTTCCACACAGGATTTTTAAACAACCCCAAATTTTGGGAAACGATGCTCAAACCACCCCAAAACTGTGGGAATCCCAAACCCAGGAGCCAACACCCCTCTCCTCCTTCCTTGAGCAGCTCCCGCGGGGGGTCCCTTCCCTGCCCGGAACCCAAATTCACTCCTAGTTTAATTAATCAGCACCTTAATTAGGGAGCTGCTCCCACAGCCCAAGCCCTGCCCGGGAGCCGTTTGATGTTGGGATCCCAGGGATCACCGAGGGATAACGGGAGCTTTTCCCGGGAAAACTCTGCCGGAGGGAGCCCGGGGAGAGCTGGAATTGTCGGGGTGGAAAACTGGGGGGGGTTTTGGGAACTTTGGGGGCATTTGGGAAATCAAATCCGAGGAAACGCGGGCGGGATGCGGCTGATGGGGAGGGGGGTTAATGAACGAGTTCCTAACGAGTTTGGTGTTAATTGGTGTGTTGTTAATTAACCACGTGTGTTCAGAGCAGTAAATGCTCCCCACTTTCACTCTTCTGGCCCCAAATGGGTGGCCTTGGGAGGGGACAGCTCAGGGGGGCACCCTAAAAACCCCAGGGATCCCCTTCCACACCCCAAAACATGTGGGGACACCCCCGGGGACCCCAAAACATGTGGGGACACCCCAAGGGGCCTCCTGTCACCCCC
>NW_020935118.1:0-304 GCF_003984885.1 Neopelma chrysocephalum
CGACACCCACAGGGCACCCCGACACCCCTGGGGGGACCCGAGGACACTCCTGGGGGGACCAGGACACCCCTGGGGGGACCAGGACACCCCTGGGGGGGACCTGGATACCCCTGGGGGGACCTCGACACCCACAGGGGACCCCGATACCTCTGGGGGGACCAGGACACTCACAGGGGACCCCGACACCCCTGAGGGGACCAGGACACCCCTGAGGGGACCAGGACACCCACAGGAGTACCCAGAACCCCCACAGGGGACCCTGACACCCCTGGGGGGACTCTGACACCCACAGGGGACCCCGACA
>NW_020935119.1:0-381 GCF_003984885.1 Neopelma chrysocephalum
CCCTGACACCCCTGGGGGGACTCTGACACCCACAGGGGACCCCGACATCTACAGGGGACCCCGACACCCCTGGGGGAACCAGGACACCCACAGGGGATCCTGACACCCCTGAGGGGACCCCGACACCCCTGGGGGACCCCGACACCCACAGGGGACCCCGACAGCCCTTAGGGGACCAGGACACCAGTGGGGGGACCCCAGGACATGAGGGGGACCCCGACACCCATAGGGCACCCTGACACCCCTGGGGGGACCAGGACACCCCTGCAGGACCCCGACACCCACAGGGGACCCCAACAGCCCCTGGGGGGACCCCGACACCCACAGGGGACCCCGACACCCACAGGGCACCCCGACACCCCTGGGGGGACCCGAGGACAC
>NW_020935120.1:0-766 GCF_003984885.1 Neopelma chrysocephalum
TGGCCAAGAAAATCGGGATAACACTGGACATCGTACGTGGGGAGGGGACAGGGACGGGGGGGGGACAGGGGTGGGATGGGGGAGCTGGCCAAGAAAATTGGGACCATCCCCGACATTGTACGTGGGGAGGGGACGGGGATGGGACAGGGACAGGGACAGGGGGAGCTGGCCAAGAAAATCGGGACAACACCAGATATCGTACATGGGGAGGGGACGGGGACAGGGACAGGGACTGGGACAGGGACAGGGACAGGGACAGGGGGAGCTGGCCAAGAAAATCGGGATCACCCTGGATATTGTACGTGGGGAGGGGACAGGGACACGTGGGGATGGGGGAGCTGATCAAGAAAATCGGGACCACCCCGGACATCGTACGTGGGGAGGGGACAGGGGTGGGACAGGGACAGGGACAGGGGGAGCTGGCCAAGAAAATCGGGATCACTCTGGATATTGTACGTGGGGAAGGGACAGGGACAGGGCTGGGACAGGGACGGGGGGAGCTGGCCAAGAAAATCGGGATCACCCCGGACATCGTACACAGGGAGGGGACAGGGACAGGGACAGGGACTGGTGTGGGATGGGGGAGCTGGCCAAGAAAATTGGGACCACCCCGACATTGTACGTGGGGAGGGGACGGGGATGGGGACAGGGGGAACTGGCCAGGAAAATCGGGACAACCCCAGACATCGTACGTGGGGAGGGGACAGGGCTGGGACTGGGACAGGAGTGGGGCTGGGACGGGGGGAGGTGGCCAAGAAAATCGGGA
>NW_020935121.1:0-513 GCF_003984885.1 Neopelma chrysocephalum
ATTCCCAGTAGTTATCCCACAATTCCCAGCCCCATTCCCATCCCCAATTCCCACCACCTGGCTGGTGCATCTCCTCCTGCATTCCCAGCCCTCATCCCACAATTCCCAGCCCCATCCCCATTCCCACCCCCTGGATGCTGCATCTCCTCCTGCATTCCCAGCCATTATCCCATGGTTCCTCCCCATTCCCAGCCCCATTCCAAGCCCCATTCCCACCACCTGGCTGGTGCATCTCCTCCTGGATTTCCAACCATTATCCCACAATCCCCCTCCCCATTCCCAGCCCCATTCCCACCCCCTGACTGGTGCATCTCCTCCTGCATTCCCAGCCGTTATCCCACAGTTCCTCCCCATTCCCAGCTCCATTCCCAGCCCATCCCAGCTCCTTTCCCATCCCAGCTCCATTCCCATCCCCATTCCCAGCCCCATTCCCACCACCTGGCTGGTGCATCTCCTCCTGCATTCCCAGCCGTTATCCCACAATTCCCAGCCCCATTCCCAGCCCCATTCCCA
>NW_020935122.1:0-173 GCF_003984885.1 Neopelma chrysocephalum
CAGCCGTTATCCCACAATTCCCAGCCCCATTCCCAGCCCCATTCCCAGCCCCATTCTCACCCCCTGGCTGGTGCATCTCCTCCTGCATTCCCAGCCGTTATCCCACAATTCCCAGCCCCATTCCCATCCCCTGGCTGGTGCATCTCCTCCTGCATTCCCAGCCCTTATCCCAC
>NW_020935122.1:273-528 GCF_003984885.1 Neopelma chrysocephalum
CCCCATTCCCAGCCCCATTCCCAGCCCCATTCCCACCCCCTGGCTGGTGCATCTCCTCCTGCATTCCCAGCCGTTATCCCACAATTCCCAGCCTCATTCCCATCCCCTGGCTGGTGCATCTCCTCCTGCATTCCCAGCCCTTATCCCACCATTCCCATCCCCAGCCCCATTCCCATTCCCACCCCCTGACTGGTGCATCTCCTCCTGCATTCCCAGTAGTTATCCCACAATTCCCAGCCCCATTCCCATCCCCAA
>NW_020935123.1:0-696 GCF_003984885.1 Neopelma chrysocephalum
AGCCAGGGAATGGGAACAGCTGGAAACACAGCCAGGGAATGGGAACAACCAGGGAATGGGAACAGCTGGAAACACAGAAAGGGATGGGAACAACTAGGGAATGGGAACAGCTGGAAACACAGCCAGGGAATGGGAACAAACAGGGGTGGGAACAGCTGGAGGAGGAACAGTCGGAGATACAGCCGGGGGTTTACACCCATTTTAGGGGTTTTACACCCCTTTTAGGGATTTTACACCCATTTTGGGGTGGTTTACACCCATTTTAGGGGTCTTACACCCCTTTTAGGGATTTTACACCCATTTTGGGGTGGTTTACACCCATTTTAGGGGTCTTACACCCCTTTGAGGGATTTTACACCCATTTTGGGGTGGTTTACACCCATTTTAGGGGTCTTACACCCCTTTTAGGGATTTTACACCCATGTTGGGGTGGTTTACACCCCTTTTGGGGGAGGTCCCATCCCTGGGATTGGTCCAGGCATCCCGGGAAGTCCCGTCTGGAAGCAGAACCGTCCCTTCCAGGCCCGGCTGTGGCTCCTGGGGCTGGGCTTTAGCCTGGCCTACGGCAGCATGTTCACCAAGATCTGGTGGGTCCACACCGTCTTCACCAAGAAGGAGGACAAGAAGGAGAAGAGGAAGGTGAGGGGGTGACGCTGGGGGTGGTTTCAGGGGGTCCCGGGTGACCCGGCCTCATCC
>NW_020935124.1:0-570 GCF_003984885.1 Neopelma chrysocephalum
CAGAAAGGGATGGGAACAGCTGGAAACACAGCCAGGGAATGGGAACAACCAGGGGTGGGAACAGCTGGAAACACAGAAAGGGATGGGAACAACTAGGGGTGGGAACAGCTGGAAACACAGCCAGGGAATGGGAACAAATGGGTGGGAACAGCTGGAGGAGGAACAGTCGGAGATACAGCCGGGGGTTTACACCCATTTTAGGGGTTTTACACCCCTTTTAGGGATTTTACACCCATTTTGGGGTGGTTTACACCCATTTTAGGGGTCTTACACCCCTTTTAGGGATTTTACACCCATTTTGGGGTGGTTTACACCCCTTTTGGGGAGGTCCCATCCCTGGGATTGGTCCAGGCATCCCGGGAAGTCCCGTCTGGAAGCAGAACCGTCCCTTCCAGGCCCGGCTGTGGCTCCTGGGGCTGGGCTTTAGCCTGGCCTACGGCAGCATGTTCACCAAGATCTGGTGGGTCCACACCGTCTTCACCAAGAAGGAGGACAAGAAGGAGAAGAGGAAGGTGAGAGGGGGGACGCTGGGGGTGGTTTCAGGGGGTCCCGGGTGACCCGGCCTCATCC
>NW_020935125.1:0-826 GCF_003984885.1 Neopelma chrysocephalum
GGAGGGACTGGGATGGACTGGGAGGGCACTGGGAGGGACTGGGAGGGCACTGGGAGGGACTGGGAGGGACTGGGATGAACTGGGAAGGCACTGGGATGGAATGGGAGGGCACTGGGAGGCACTGGGAGGGCACTGGGAGGGACTGGGAGGGACTGGGAGGGGTCACTGGGGAGGACTGGGATGGAATGGGAGGGCACTGGGAGGGACTGGGAGGGACTGGGAGGGACTGCGAGGGGGTTGAATCGGACTGGGAGGGACTGGGAGGGAGTGGGAGGGCAGTGGGATGAAGTGGGAAGGACTGGGAGGGCACTGAGATGGACTGGGAGGGACTGGAATGGCAGCAGGACACACTGGGAGGGGGCACTGGGAGCGCTGGGACCAGCCCCGCCCCTCCCAAGTGACGTCATCGTGCTGTGACGTCACACCCCTCCCTCCACCAATCAAGCGCAGTTTGGAAGCGCCGTCGCGTGACGTCACTGAGGGGGGCGGGGCCTATGGAAGGGACGGAGCTTCGACCCAACCGCCCGACTATGACGTCACAACGACATGCAAATGAGATGCTAATTAAACACGCTATATAAGCGAGGGGCGGGAGTGAGAGATCGGGGTCTGGGAGGGGACTGGGAGGGGACTGGGAGTCACTGGGAAGGACTGGGATGGACTGGGAGTCACTGGGAGGGCACTGGGATGGGCTGGGAGGGACTAGGGTGGCACGGGAACACACTGGGAGGGCTTACCGGGAGCACTGGTCAGGCACTGGGAGGGCAGTGGGATGAACGGGGAGGGACTGGGATGGACTGGGAGGGCACTGGGAGGGACTGGGAGG
>NW_020935126.1:0-1524 GCF_003984885.1 Neopelma chrysocephalum
ACAGAGGGAATGGGAATGTTGGGATCCCCAACACTGCTCCCGGGACAAGGATCCCGACCCCGCTCCGAGCGGAATCTGAGGAGAACTGAGGGAAAAACGGGAATTACAGAGGGAAAAATGGGAATTACAGAGGGAAAAACAGGAATTACAGTGGGAATGGGAATGTTGGGATCCCCAACACTGCTCCCAGGACTTGGATCCTGACCCTGCTCCGAGCGGAACCGCAGCAAAACTGGGAGAGAAACAGGAAAAATGGGAATTACAGAGGGAACGGGAATGTTGGGATCCCCAACGCTGCTCCCGTGACACAGATCCCGACCCTGCTCCTAACAGAATGTCAGCAGGACTGAGGGAAAAATGGGAAAAACGGGAATTAGAGAGGGAAAAATGGGAATTACAGTGGGAAAAACAGGAATTATAGTGGGAATGGGAATGTTGGGATCACCAACACCACTCCCGGGACTCGGATCCCGACCCTGCTCCAAGCGGAACCGCAGCAAGACTGAGAGAAAAATGGGAATTACAGAGGGAAGGATTTTAGGAAAGGTGACAAAACACCCTCAGGACACGGAAAAATCGGGAAGGGAGGGGGTTTTTCCCGGGAATTCACCTTGGAGCAGGAAGTAATCCGGGGCCGTCCGTCGGAGCGCGGCCGCCGCCTTCTCCCCGCGCCACTCCACGGCCAGGGCTTCCCCAAGGGAACAGAATTCCAGGCGCTGGGAATGCCAGAGTGGGAAAACAAGAGGGGTTAGGGATGGAGGGAGGAAGGGGGAGAGAGAGGGATCAACCCCGAATTCCTGGGAGTTCAGGAATGTTGGGATTGGGGGTGGAAAAATGGCTGAGAGACCCACTGAGAGAAATGCAGAGAGTGGGAGGGAATTGGGGATTTGGGAATTGGGGATTTGGGAATTTGGGATTTGGGAATGTGGGAAAAGCGGCTGCAAAGTCTGGAGGTGACGAGGGAAGGACTTGGGAATTATCCCACGTCCATGGGAACAGGGAGCTAGGAATTCTCCCAATTCCACGAGAAAAAGGAGATGGGAATTCTCCCAATCCACAGGGACAAGGAATCAGGAATTTTCCTGCTTCCAAAGGGACAGGGAGCTGGGAATTCTCCCAGTCCACAGGGACAGGAAACTGGGATTTCTCCTGCTTCCAAAGGGACAGGGAGCTGGAAATTCTCCCAATTCCATGAGAGCAAGGAGCTGGGAATTCTCCTGCTTCCAAAGGGACAGGAAACCGGGAATTCTCCCAATCTACAGGGACAGGGAGCTGGGAATTCTCCCAATCCACAGGGACAGGGAGCTGGGAATTCTCCCAATCCACAGGGACAGGGAGCTGGGAATTCTCCCAATCCACAGGGACCCAGCCTGTCCCTCCCAGGCTCTGGAATCCCAAACTCTCCTCTGAAGGAATTCCCGGCGGATCCGAGCCCGGATCCGACAGCTGCCGCCCTTGGCAGCCGGGGACATTCCCGGGGACATTCCCGGGGACATTCCCGGGGACATTCCCGGCCGGAATCCG
>NW_020935127.1:0-2087 GCF_003984885.1 Neopelma chrysocephalum
AACACTGCTCCCGGGACACGGATCCCGACCCTGCTCCGAACGGAACCGCAGCAAAACTGGGAGAGAAATGAGAATTACAGAGGGAAAAATGGGAATTACAGAGGGAAAAATAGGAATTATAGAGAGAAAAATGGGAATGTTGGGATCCCCAACACTGCTCCTGGGACACGGATCCCGACCCTGCTCCGAGTGGAACCGCAGGAGAACTGCAAGGAAAAATGGGAATTACAGAGGGAAAAATGGGAATTACGGTGGAAAAAATGGGAATCACCGAAGGAAAAATGAGAATTACAGCGGGAAAAAGGGGAATTACAGAGGAAAAAATGGGAATTACAGCAGGAACGGGAATAATGGAAGAGAAAGGGAATCACACCAAGAATGGGAATATTGGGAGAGGGGAATAGACTCACATCAGGAATGGGAATAATGCAAGGAAAAGGGAATCACACCAGGAATGGGAATATTGGGAGAGAAAAGATGGAGTCACACCAGGAATGGGAATATTGGGAGAAGGGGAGAGAATCGTTCTGGGAATGGGAATAATGGGATTCCCAACCCTCTTTTGGGGGGTCTGGAGCGGGATGTTCCCATGGGAACACCGACCTCATCCCAAGGGAATGCCAAGCCCTTCCCAAGGGCGCCCCCAAAAGTGGGACAACGCCACAAAAAAGTGGGACAATCCCACCCAAAAGTGGGACAATCCCACCCAAAAGTGGGATAATCCCCCCTAAAATGAGACAATCTCACCCAAAAGTAGGACAATGCCACCCAAAAGTGAGAAAATCCCACAAAAAAGTGGGATTATCCCACAAAAAATGGGACAATCTCTCCCAACAGTGGGACGATCCCACAAAAGGCCCTCAGGACGTGGAAAAAGTGGGAAGGGAGGGGGTTTTTCCCGGGAATTCACCTTGGAGCAGGAAGTAATCCGGGGCCGTCCGTCGGAGCGCGGCCGCCGCCTTCTCCCCGCGCCACTCCACGGCCAGGGCTTCCCCAAGGGAACAGAATTCCAGGCGCTGGGAATGCCAGAGTGGGAAAACAAGAGGGGTTAGGGATGGAGGGAGGAAGGGGGAGAGAGAGGATCAACCCCGAATTCCTGGGAATTTGGGAATGTTGGGATTGGGGGTGGGAAAGCGGCTGAGAGACCCACTCAGTGTGGCCAGGAATTTGGGATTTGGGGATTTGGGATTTGGGAATGTGGGAAAAGCGGCTGCAAAGTCTGGAGGTGACGAGGGAAGGAGTTGGGAATTCTCCCACGTCCAGGGGCACAGGAAGCTGGGAATTCTCCCAATTCCATGAGAAAAAGGAGATGGGAATTCTCCCAATCCACAGGGACAAGGAATCAGGAATTTTCCTGCTTCCAAAGGGACAGGGAACTGGGAATTCTCCCAATCCATGGGGACAGGGAGCTGGGAATTCTGCTGCTTCCAAAGGAACAGAGACCTGGGAATTCTCCCAATCCACAGGGACAAGGAATCAGAAATTTTTCTGCTTCCAAAGGGACAGAGAGCTGGGAATTCTCCCAATCCACAGAGACAGGGAGCTGGGAATTCTCCCCAATTTCATGAGAAAAAGGAGATGGGAATTCTCCTGCTTCCAAAGGGACGGGGAGCTGGAAATTGTCCCAATCCACAGGAATAGGGAGTTGGGAATTCTCCCAATTCCATGAGAAAAAGGAGCTGGGAATTCTCCCAATCCACAGGGACAAGGAATCAGGAATTTTCCTGCTTCCAAAGGGACAGGGAGCTGGGAATTCTCCCAATCCAAAGGGACAGAAAGCTGGGAATTCTCCCAATCCACAGGCACAGGGAGTTGGGAATTCTCCTGCTTCCAAAGGGACAAGGAACTGGGAATTCTCCCAATTTTGTGAGAGTAAGGAGCTGGGAATTCTCCCAATCCAAAGGGATAGAAAGCTGGGAATTCTCCCAATCCAGAGGGACCCAGCCTGTCCCTCCTGGGCTCTGGAATCCCAAACTCTCCTCCGAAGGAATTCCCAGCGGATCCGAGCCCGGATCCGACAGCTGCTGCCCTTGGCATCCAGGGACATTCCCGGGGACATTCCCGGGGACATTCCCGGCCGGAATCCG
>NW_020935128.1:0-1659 GCF_003984885.1 Neopelma chrysocephalum
CCTTCTTGGGAATCAAAAATCCAAATCCACATTGGGAATGTGGGAGCATCTCTGCTACTTTCCCTTCTCGGGAATCGAAATTCTGGATTAGTGTTGGGAATGTGGGAGCGTCTCCACTCCTCTTCCCTGTTGGGGATTGAAACTCTGGATCCGTGTCGGGAATGTGGGAACATCTCGGCTCCTTTCCCCTTTCAGGAATCAAAATTCCAGATTCCAGGAGTGTCTCTGCTCCTTTTCCCTGTCAGAAATTGAAACTCTGGATCAGTGTTGGGAATGTGGGGGCGTCTCTGTTCCATTTCCCTGTCAGGAATCAAAATTCCAGGTTGATGTTGGGAACCCAGGAGTGTCTCTGCTCCTTTTCCTGTTGGGAATTGAAACTCTGGATCTGTGTCAGGAATGTGGGAGCATCTCTGCTCCTTTTCCCTGTCAGGAATCAAAATTCCAGATTAGTGTTGGGAATGTGGGAGCATCTCTGCTCCTTCCCCCTTTAAGGAATCAAAATTCCAGATTAGTGTCAGGAATGTGGGAGCATCTCCGCTCCTTCCCCCTTTCAGGAATCAAAATTCCAGATTAGTGTTGGGAATGTGGGAGCGTCTCTGCTCTTTCCCCCTTCTCAGCAATCGAAACTCCGGATCCGTGTCGGGAATGTGGGAGCGTTTCTGCTCCTTCCCCCTTTCGGGAATCGAACCGAGGGCAGAGGGGGTGAAGAGGGACAAGGTCCGGGTTTGGAAGGAGCGGCGGCGAAGGGGAGAGAACCCGGGATCGATGACGGCACCCGGGGCGGGGCCGAGGGAAATCCAAGGAATGCGGAGGGGTGGGAACGTCAGGAGGGGCTGGAGATGCCACGGGAGGGGGGTCAGGATGGATGAGGAGGAAGAGGAGGGGGATGAAGGGGCTGAAGATGCCATGGGAGGGGACTCGGGATGGATGAGGAGGAAGAGGAAGAGGAGGGGGATGTCCTTCCTGATCCCAAACTCCTGGAGCGTCCTGGCCCCTCCCTCCCGGGAGGTTCCCACCTGCTCCAGATGGGATCTGACGGCACCTAAAAACTCCAAGAGCCCAAGAGGGATTGGGGGGGGGTCTCCAAAAAAACAGATGGAAAAATGGGGCACCCCCAGAAAACCAGGACACCCCCGAGCCCCCCCTCGGACTCTCCGCTCTCTCCGCAGCCTCCGGAGATGCCGACGGATCCTTGGGAAGGATCGACTCGAAGCCCATCTTGGGTGTGGAGACAAAATCCAGGAGGAGCAGCAGGAACACGGAGCTCCTCATGGATTGGACGTTGGGAAGAGGTGGAGACTACGAAATTCTTGAGGAAAAGGACGGCGGGGAACCGCCCGGAGAGGTGAGAAAACAGCCGAGGAATGAAAGGTGGAAGAGAGGGACGGGGAGCAGCAGGGAGGGAAAAGCCACAGAGGGTCTGAGCGAGGAGGGATCCACAGACTTAACCAGGGAGACCAGGAACAATGAGAGCACCAGCACAACCACCGGAACTGGGGACATCATCACCACTCTGCCCAGCACAAGTGTGCCCAGCTCCACCAGTACCACTGTACCCAGCTCCACCAGTACCACTGTGCCCAGCTCCACCAGCACCACCGTGCCCAGCTCCACCAGTACCACTGTGCCCAGCTCCACCAGCACCACTGTGCCCAGTTC
>NW_020935129.1:0-2144 GCF_003984885.1 Neopelma chrysocephalum
CCTTCTTGGGAATCAAAAATCCAAATCCACATTGGGAATGTGGGAGCATCTCTGCTACTTTCCCTTCTCGGGAATCGAAATTCTGGATTAGTGTTGGGAATGTGGGAGCGTCTCCACTCCTCTTCCCTGTTGGGGATTGAAACTCTGGATCCGTGTCGGGAATGTGGGAACATCTCGGCTCCTTTCCCCTTTCAGGAATCAAAATTCCAGATTCCAGGAGTGTCTCTGCTCCTTTTCCCTGTCAGAAATTGAAACTCTGGATCAGTGTTGGGAATGTGGGGGCGTCTCTGTTCCATTTCCCTGTCAGGAATCAAAATTCCAGGTTGATGTTGGGAACCCAGGAGTGTCTCTGCTCCTTTTCCTGTTGGGAATTGAAACTCTGGATCTGTGTCAGGAATGTGGGAGCATCTCTGCTCCTTTTCCCTGTCAGGAATCAAAATTCCAGATTAGTGTTGGGAATGTGGGAGCATCTCTGCTCCTTCCCCCTTTAAGGAATCAAAATTCCAGATTAGTGTCAGGAATGTGGGAGCATCTCCGCTCCTTCCCCCTTTCAGGAATCAAAATTCCAGATTAGTGTTGGGAATGTGGGAGCGTCTCTGCTCTTTCCCCCTTCTCAGCAATCGAAACTCCGGATCCGTGTCGGGAATGTGGGAGCGTTTCTGCTCCTTCCCCCTTTCGGGAATCGAACCGAGGGCAGAGGGGGTGAAGAGGGACAAGGTCCGGGTTTGGAAGGAGCGGCAGCAAAGGGGAGAGAACCCGGGATCGATAACGGCACCCGGGGCGGGGCCGAGGGAAATCCAAGGAATGCGGAGGGGTGGGAACGTCAGGAGGGGCTGGAGATGCCACGGGAGGGGGGTCAGGATGGATGAGGAGGAAGAGGAGGGGGATGAAGGGGCTGAAGATGCCATGGGAGGGGACTCGGGATGGATGAGGAGGAAGAGGAAGAGGAGGGGGATGTCCTTCCTGATCCCAAACTCCTGGAGCGTCCTGGCCCCTCCCTCCCGGGAGGTTCCCACCTGCTCCAGATGGGATCTGACGGCACCTAAAAACTCCAAGAGCCCAAGAGGGATTGGGGGGGGGTCTCCAAAAAAACAGATGGAAAAATGGGGCACCCCCAGAAAACCAGGACACCCCCGAGCCCCCCTCGGACTCTCCGCTCTCTCCGCAGCCTCCGGAGATGCCGACGGATCCTTGGGAAGGATCGACTCGAAGCCCATCTTGGGTGTGGAGACAAAATCCAGGAGGAGCAGCAGGAACACGGAGCTCCTCATGGATTGGACGTTGGGAAGAGGTGGAGACTACGAAATTCTTGAGGAAAAGGACGGCGGGGAACCGCCCGGAGAGGTGAGAAAACAGCCGAGGAATGAAAGGTGGAAGAGAGGGACGGGGAGCAGCAGGGAGGGAAAAGCCACAGAGGGTCTGAGCGAGGAGGGATCCACAGACTTAACCAGGGAGACCAGGAACAATGAGAGCACCAGCACAACCACCGGAACTGGGGACATCATCACCACTCTGCCCAGCACAAGTGTGCCCAGCTCCACCAGTACCACTGTACCCAGCTCCACCAGTACCACTGTGCCCAGCTCCACCAGCACCACCGTGCCCAGCTCCACAAGTACCACTGTGCCCAGCTCCACCAGTACCACCAGCACCACTGTGCCCAGCTCCACCAGTACCACTGTGCCCAGCTCCACCAGCACCAGTGTGCCCAGCTCCACCAGTACCAGTGTGCCCAGCTCCACCAGTACCAGTGTGCCCAGTTCCACCAGTACCAGTGTGCCCAGTTCCACAAGCACCACTGTGCCCAGCTCGACCAGTACCACCGTGCCCAGCTCCACCAGTACCAGTGTGCCCAGCTCCACCAGTTCCACCAGCACAAGTGTGCCCAGTTCCACCAGTACCACTGTGCCCAGCTCCACCACTACCACTGTGCCCAGCTCCACCAGCTCCACCAGAACCAGTGTGCCCAGCTCCACCAGTTCCACCAGCACCACTGTGCCCAGCTCCACCAGTACCACTGTGCCCAGCTCCACCAGCTCCACCAGCACCAGTGTGCCCAGCTCCACCAGTTCCTCCAGCACCAGTGTGCCCAGCTCGACCAGTACCACTGTGCCCAGCTCCACCAGCACCACTGTGCCCAGTTC
>NW_020935130.1:0-305 GCF_003984885.1 Neopelma chrysocephalum
TGGGATCCACAGGGATGAGTCAGGGATCCACAGGGATGAATTGGGATCCACAGGGATGAATTGGGATCCACAGGGATGGGTCAGGGGTCCTTAGGGATGGATTGGGATCCATAAGGATGGGTTGGGATCCACAGGGATGGGTTGGGGGTCCAGAGAGATGGATCAGGGATCCACAGGGATTGGTCGGATGTCCATGGAGATGGATTAGGGATCCAGGGATGGGTTGGGAGTCTCTGGGGATGGATCAGGGATCCAGAGGGATGGATCAGGGATCCACAGGGATGGATTAGGGGTCCCTGGGATGG
>NW_020935131.1:0-305 GCF_003984885.1 Neopelma chrysocephalum
TGGGATCCACAGGGATGAGTCAGGGATCCACAGGGATGAATTGGGATCCACAGGGATGAATTGGGATCCACAGGGATGGGTCAGGGGTCCTTAGGGATGGATTGGGATCCATAAGGATGGGTTGGGATCCACAGGGATGGGTTGGGGGTCCAGAGAGATGGATCAGGGATCCACAGGGATTGGTCGGATGTCCATGGAGATGGATTAGGGATCCAGGGATGGGTTGGGAGTCTCTGGGGATGGATCAGGGATCCAGAGGGATGGATCAGGGATCCACAGGGATGGATTAGGGGTCCCTGGGATGG
>NW_020935132.1:0-1101 GCF_003984885.1 Neopelma chrysocephalum
AGGTTAATGTTGGGAACCCAGGAGTGTCTCTGCTCCTTTTCCCTTCTCGGGAATTGAAACTCCGGATCTGTGTTGGGAATGTGGGAGCGTCTCTGCTCCTTTTCCCTGTCAGGAATCAAAATTCCAGGTTAATGTTGGGAACCCAGGAGCATCTCTGCTCCTTCCCCTTTTCAGGAATCAAAATTCCAGATTAGTGTTGAGAATGTGGGAGCGTCTCTGCTCCTTCTCCTTCTTGGGAATCAAAAATCCAAATCCACATTGGGAATGTGGGAACGTCTCTGCTCCTTTTTCTGTCAGGAATCAAAATTCCAGGTTAATGTTGGGAACCCAGGAGTGTCTCTGCTCCTTCCCCTTTTCAGGAATCAAAATTCCAGATTAGTGTTGGGAATGTGGGTGCGTCTCTGCTCCTTTTCCCTGTCAGGAATCAAAACTCTGGATTAGTGTTGGGAATGTGGGAGTGACTCTGCTCCTTTTCCCTTTCAGGAATCAAAATTCCAGATTCCAGGAGTGTCTCTGCTCCTTTTTCTGTCAGGAATCAAAATTCCAGGTTAATGTTGGGAACCCAGGAGTGTCTCTGCTCCTTTTCCCTTCTTGGGAATTGAAACTCCGGATCCGTGTTCGGAATGTGGGAACGTCTCTGCTCCTTCTCCTTCTTGGGAATCAAAAATCCAAATCCACATTGGGAATGTGGGAGCGTCTCTGCTCCTTTCCCTGTCAGGAATTGAAACTCCGGGTCCGTGTCGGGAATGTGGGAGAGTCTCTGCTCCTTTTCCTGTCAGGAATCAAAACTCTGGATCTGTGTTGTGAATGTGGGAGTGTCTCTGCTCCTTCCCCTTCTTGGAAATCAAAATTCCAGATTAATGTCGGGAATGTGGGAGCGTCTCTGCTCCTTCCCCCTTTCAGGAATCAAAATTCCAGATTCCAGGAGTGTCTCTGCTCCTTTTCCCTGTCGGGAATTGAAACTCTGGATCAGTGTTGGGAATGTGGGAGCGTCTCCATTCCTTTTCCCTGTCAGGAATCAAAATTCCAGGTTAATGTTGGGAATGTGGGAGCATCTCTGCTCCTTCTCCTTCTTGGGAATCAAAAATCCAAATCCACATT
>NW_020935133.1:0-1092 GCF_003984885.1 Neopelma chrysocephalum
GGGATCCACAGGGATGGATCAAAGATCCACAGGGATGGGTCAGGAATCCACAGGGATGGGTTGGGATCCACAGGGATGTGTTGGGATCCACAGGGATGGGATGGGGATCCTGGGAGATGGATCAAGGATCCACAAGGATGGATTAGGGATCCACAGGGATGAGTTGGGATCCAGGGAAATGGGTGAGGGATCCAAAGGGATGAGTCAGGGATCCACAGGGATGAGTCAGGGATCCACAGGGATGGATTAGGGATCCATAGGGATGGATTGGGATCCATAGGGATGGATTGGGATCCATAGGGATGGATCAGGGATCCATAGGGATGGGTTGGGGTCCTGGGAGATGGGTCAGGGATCCATAAGGATGGATTGGGATCCACAGGGATGGGTTGGGATCCACAGGGATGGATCAGGGATCCACACGGACGGAGCTCCGGATCGAATCCCCCCTACCTCCCCTCCCTCCCCCTCCTTCCCCCCCCTTCCCCATCCCGGTGCTCGGAGCTCGTAAAGCTCGTTAGGGGGGCGAGTTAATGACACAAGAGCAGCTCATTAAGGAGCTTCCCAGCGCCTTCCCAGCTGGAAAACCTCGACAGGGAACAACCAGGCTGGAAAAAAACGTGGATTTTTGAGACAACGAGGCTTTTTGGGGGGATGTTTGAGGGTTTTTTGGTGGTTTTTTTGTGCTATTTTTGTTATTTTTTTGTGTTATTTTTGTTAATTCAATTGGGGTTTTTTTTTCCCGAGCCGGGAATTTTCCAAGGGAAATTTAAGGATTAGAAAAACAACCAGAAACCAACCCCGACACGCTTGGATTTGAGTGTGGAAAAGGAGGGGGTTGGGAGGTGACCCGGAGCCATAAAAAAGGGGAGGCAAAGGTGTCACCCGCCCGTCCAGAGTCCGACGGGGGGAAAAGTGGGAGCGTCTCCATCCCCGCTGCCTTCCCGGGAATCGAAACTCCGGCTCCGTGTCGGGAATGTGGGAGCGTCTCTGCTCCTTTTCCCTGTCGGGAATTGAAACTCTGGATCCGTGTTGGGAATGTGGGAGGTTAATGTTGGGAACCCAGGAGTGTCTCTGCTCCTTTTCCCTTCT
>NW_020935134.1:0-1101 GCF_003984885.1 Neopelma chrysocephalum
AGGTTAATGTTGGGAACCCAGGAGTGTCTCTGCTCCTTTTCCCTTCTCGGGAATTGAAATTCCGGATCTGTGTTGGGAATGTGGGAGCGTCTCTGCTCCTTTTCCCTGTCAGGAATCAAAATTCCAGGTTAATGTTGGGAACCCAGGAGCATCTCTGCTCCTTCCCCTTTTCAGGAATCAAAATTCCAGATTAGTGTTGAGAATGTGGGAGCGTCTCTGCTCCTTCTCCTTCTTGGGAATCAAAAATCCAAATCCACATTGGGAATGTGGGAACGTCTCTGCTCCTTTTTCTGTCAGGAATCAAAATTCCAGGTTAATGTTGGGAACCCAGGAGTGTCTCTGCTCCTTCCCCTTTTCAGGAATCAAAATTCCAGATTAGTGTTGGGAATGTGGGTGCGTCTCTGCTCCTTTTCCCTGTCAGGAATCAAAACTCTGGATTAGTGTTGGGAATGTGGGAGTGACTCTGCTCCTTTTCCCTTTCAGGAATCAAAATTCCAGATTCCAGGAGTGTCTCTGCTCCTTTTTCTGTCAGGAATCAAAATTCCAGGTTAATGTTGGGAACCCAGGAGTGTCTCTGCTCCTTTTCCCTTCTTGGGAATTGAAACTCCGGATCCGTGTTCGGAATGTGGGAACGTCTCTGCTCCTTCTCCTTCTTGGGAATCAAAAATCCAAATCCACATTGGGAATGTGGGAGCGTCTCTGCTCCTTTCCCTGTCAGGAATTGAAACTCCGGGTCCGTGTCGGGAATGTGGGAGAGTCTCTGCTCCTTTTCCTGTCAGGAATCAAAACTCTGGATCTGTGTTGTGAATGTGGGAGTGTCTCTGCTCCTTCCCCTTCTTGGAAATCAAAATTCCAGATTAATGTCGGGAATGTGGGAGCGTCTCTGCTCCTTCCCCCTTTCAGGAATCAAAATTCCAGATTCCAGGAGTGTCTCTGCTCCTTTTCCCTGTCGGGAATTGAAACTCTGGATCAGTGTTGGGAATGTGGGAGCGTCTCCATTCCTTTTCCCTGTCAGGAATCAAAATTCCAGGTTAATGTTGGGAATGTGGGAGCATCTCTGCTCCTTCTCCTTCTTGGGAATCAAAAATCCAAATCCACATT
>NW_020935135.1:0-1092 GCF_003984885.1 Neopelma chrysocephalum
GGGATCCACAGGGATGGATCAAAGATCCACAGGGATGGGTCAGGAATCCACAGGGATGGGTTGGGATCCACAGGGATGGGTTGGGATCCACAGGGATGGGATGGGGGTCCTGGGAGATGGATCAAGGATCCACAAGGATGGATTAGGGATCCACAGGGATGAGTTGGGATCCAGGGAAATGGGTGAGGGATCCAAAGGGATGAGTCAGGGATCCACAGGGATGAGTCAGGGATCCACAGGGATGGATTAGGGATCCATAGGGATGGATTGGGATCCATAGGGATGGATTGGGATCCATAGGGATGGATCAGGGATCCATAGGGATGGGTTGGGGTCCTGGGAGATGGGTCAGGGATCCATAAGGATGGATTGGGATCCACAGGGATGGGTTGAGATCCACAGGGATGGATCAGGGATCCACACGGACGGAGCTCCGGATCGAATCCCCCCTACCTCCCCTCCCTCCCCCTCCTTCCCCCCCCTTCCCCATCCCAGCGCTCGGAGCTCGTAAAGCTCGTTAGGGGGGCGAGTTAATGACACAAGAGCAGCTCATTAAGGAGCTTCCCAGCGCCTTCCCAGCTGGAAAACCTCGACAGGGAACAACCAGGCTGGAAAAAAACGTGGATTTTTGAGACAACGAGGCTTTTTGGGGGGATGTTTGAGGGTTTTTTGGTGGTTTTTTTGTGCTATTTTTGTTATTTTTTTGTGTTATTTTTGTTAATTCAATTGGGGTTTTTTTTTCCCGAGCCGGGAATTTTCCAAGGGAAATTTAAGGATTAGAAAAACAACCAGAAACCAACCCCGACACGCTTGGATTTGAGTGTGGAAAAGGAGGGGGTTGGGAGGTGACCCGGAGCCATAAAAAAGGGGAGGCAAAGGTGTCACCCGCCCGTCCAGAGTCCGACGGGGGGAAAAGTGGGAGCGTCTCCGTCCCCGCTGCCTTCCCGGGAATCGAAACTCCGGCTCCGTGTCGGGAATGTGGGAGCGTCTCTGCTCCTTTTCCCTGTCGGGAATTGAAACTCTGGATCCGTGTTGGGAATGTGGGAGGTTAATGTTGGGAACCCAGGAGTGTCTCTGCTCCTTTTCCCTTCT
>NW_020935136.1:0-2167 GCF_003984885.1 Neopelma chrysocephalum
TCCCTGCATCCCTCTGCATCCCAGTCCCTGCATCCCTCTGCATCCCAGTCCCTGCCATCACCTCTCTACAGGATCGACCATGCCCAGGATAACACAGCCCAGGATAGCACAACCTGGGATAACACAGCCCAGGATAGCACAGCCCAGGATAACACAGCCTGGGATAACACAGCCTGGGATAACAGATCCCGGGATAACAGATCCCAGGATAACACAGCCCAGGATAACACAGCCTGGGATAACACAGCCCAGGATAACATAGCCCAGGATAACACAGCCCGGGATAACACATCCCCCATGGAGAGGGGATATGCCTGTGGCACTTCCCTTCCAGTGCCCTCCTGGTATCACCAGAGAGCCAAGATCCCAGTGAGCAGGTGCCAGTGCCCTCAGCAGGGCTGGAATTCCCCCCAGCCCTGCCCTGCTCCCTTTTGCTGGCACCCCATGGCCTGGCACCTCTGGGGCTCCAGGAGCTGTCACATCAGGGCTGGAAATGGGGGGACAGTGTCCCTAATTGGGAGCCTGGCATGAGGTGCCCATGTTATGAATTCCCACTTGGCTCCCAGCTGAGCAGAAAGAGTGGATTAGCCACCCTTCCCCTGGTGCTGAGCTGGCCCCAGGCTCCCCCACACTGCTGGAATGTGTTGGATCCACTTGGGCAGGCAGGGAAGTTCTGATTAGGCAGCAGTGGGAACCAAGAGCTGTGGGAGCTGGGGGGTGACACAGCACCCAGGGGGATGTGTCCTCTGGCCTCACCTTTCTCCAACTGTGTGTTGGGATCTCTTCATCTCATGACAAGTGACAGCAGCCAGGGAACGGCTGGAGCTGTGTCAGGGCAGGGTCAGGTTGGATCTCAGGCAAAGGTTCTTCCCCCAGAGGCTGGTTGGGCACTGCCCAGGCTCCCCAGGGCAGTGGGCACAGCCCCAAGGCTGCCAGAGCTCCAGGAGGGTTTGGACAACACTCCCAGGGCCAGGGAGGTATTGTTGGGGTGTCTGTGCAGGGCCAGGAGCTGGACTCGATGATCCTGGTGGGTTCCTTCCAACTCAGCATATTCCATGATTCTGAGATATGATGTGAGCCTGAAAAGCAGGGTGGGGTGTGTGTTGTGAAAGGGGGGGACAGGAGCAGAAAAAGGCTGGAGAGTGCCATAGGAGAGAAGAGGGTCCCCACATCCCAAGTGTTTCTGGATGCCAGTGAGGTTGGGCTCCCTTTCCCCTGCATCACTGTGTGGGTGCCACCCTGGAGGGTGTCCCCAGCTGCCTCTGAAGGGACCCTCCCCCAAAATGGCCTCAGCTATTGCCCTGAATAGTTTCCCAACCTAAGGAAGTCCTGGCCAGCAGCATGGAGCCCCTTGGCCCAAGGGCACCCCTGCCAGGGTGATTCTGTGAAGACAAAGGCACTGAGCAAACCCCTCACTGCAGCCCTGCTCTGGGGCTGGGACATGCCCTCTGCACCTCCAGCCCCTTCCTGAGGAGACCCAGAGGAAGGAGACACCCTTACAGCTCCTGGGAAGGGCAGGACAGAAGGCCAGGAAGGTGCAGGGGACGGGGATGGCACATGGGCATGAGGAGGAGCTGCTCTGGCAGGGAACAAGGCCAAGAGTGACTGGGAGGTGGCAGAGTGTCCCAGGAGTGCTGTGACAGGATGGCTCTTGCTGTGACAGACGACAGGCTACAAAACCACCTTAAAATAGACTCAGGAGGGCTTCGTCCCAAAGCCTATTATCTGCTCTGAATGCCAGATTAGTGAGCAAAGCCCTCCTTGGGCTTTGAAAATGCTCTGCTAAGGAGGGATAATCATGTCATTGGGGCCCTCCAGGAGCCACCACAGAGGAGCTGGGGACAGCAGTGACCTCAGAGGTGCTTTATGTAAGGGGGATCAGGGTCAGGGGGCATGGCCCTCAGTTCAGAGGTTGCTTTCCATGGCCACCTTCATCAAGGGTCACCCATTTCTCCACAGCCTGAGCAGACAGCACTTTCCAGAGCTGTGTGTGGGCTGGCAGCACCCCTGGCACCTCCACCCTCCCTCCCAGCTCCACAAAGCTCTCCTTGGATTCTCTCCTGCCCCAGCTCTCCTTTGGATTCTCTCCTGACCCAGCTCCTCCTTGGATTCTCTCCTGACCCAGCTCCCCCTTGGATTCCCGTGCCAGACTCAAGCTGAACATGTT
>NW_020935137.1:0-781 GCF_003984885.1 Neopelma chrysocephalum
ATAAAGCTGCCGAGACCCAAGTTAAGCCTGCGTGGATTTAGATCCACACTGCAGATAAAGAGGCAGCTCCAGGACTGGTCTCTGGAGCCGGTTCGGATTAACCCGGATTTTCAGCATCATTTCATGCTATTCCAGTCCACAGATCCGGCAGATCTGCCAGTGCTGGACCACGGAGCCCTGGGAACTCCTGAGCTCCCCCAGCCCAGCCCTCCCTGCCTTCCCATCTCCGGGTGCCGTGCTGAGAGCTGGCACTGCTGGCACTGCTCTCCTGGCACGTGGTGCCTCCTTCCCCCTCCTGGCAGAGGCAGGTAGGGCAGGTGTAAACCCACCTGCCTTGTCCTTGGAGCTGGAGAAAGGCCAAAGCCAGGGGACGTGTCCTGGTGGGTGCTGTGTCACCCCTCGGCTCACAGAGCTCTCAGCTCCCAACTAATCGGGAGTTCCCCTCCTGCCCAAGTGGATCCAACGCACTCCAGCAGTGCAGAGGAGCCTGGGGCCAGCTCAGCACCAGGGAAAGGGTGACCAATCCACTCTTTCTGCTCAGCTGGGAGCAGGAAAGGGCTGGAGAGTGTCCCAAGGAGAGCCCAAGCTCTAAGCCTCAAGGAAGGGGCAGTCCCCCATCCCCAGACACGGCCCCTGTGGGTGCCTGCAAAGGGCCCCAACAGCCTGGGGCAGCAGGGATGAGTCACATCCCTGCATCCCTCTGCATCCCAATCCCTGCATCCCCCTGCATCCCAGTCCCTGCATCCCTCTGCATCCCAATCCCTGCATCCCTCTGCATCCC
>NW_020935138.1:0-2424 GCF_003984885.1 Neopelma chrysocephalum
TCCCTCTGCATCCCAATCCCTGCATCCCTCTGCATCCCAGTCCCTGCCATCACCTCTCTACAGGATCGACCATGCCCAGGATAACACAGCCCAGGATAGCACAGCCCAGGATAACACAGCCTGGGATAACACAGCCTGGGATAACAGATCCCGGGATAACAGATCCCAGGATAACACAGCCCAGGATAACACAGCCTGGGATAACACAGCCCGGGATAACACATCCCCCATGGAGAGGGGATATGCCTGTGGCACTCCCCTGCCAGTGCCCTCCTGGTATCACCAGAGAGCCAAGATCCCAGTGGGCAGGTGCCAGTGCCCTCAGCAGGGCTGGAATTCCCCCCAGCCCTGCCCTGCTCCCTTTTGCTGGCACCCCATGGCCTGGCACCTCTGGGACTCCAGGAGCTGTCACGTCAGGGCTGGAAATGGGGGGACAGTGTCCCTAATTGGGAGCCTGGCATGAGGTGCCCATGTTATGAATTCCCACCTGGCTCCCAGCTGAGCAGAAAGAGTGGATTAGCCACCCTTCCCCTGGTGCTGAGCTGGCCCCAGGCTCCCCCACACTGCTGGAATGTGTTGGATCCACTTGGGCAGGCAGGGAAGTTCTGATTAGGCAGCAGTGGGAACCAAGAGCTGTGGGAGCTGGGGGGTGACACAGCACCCAGGGGGACGTGTCCTCTGGCCCCACCTTTCTCCAACTGTGTGTTGGGATCTCTTCATCTTGTGACAAGTGACAGCACCCAGGGAATGGCTGGAGCTGTGTCAGGGCAGGGTCAGGTTGGATCTCAGGCAAAGGTTCTTCCCCCAGAGGCTGGTTGGGCACTGCCCAGGCTCCCCAGGGCAGTGGGCACAGCCCCAAGGCTGCCAGAGCTCCAGGAGGGTTTGGACAACGCCCTGAGGGCCAGGGTGGGATTGTTGAGGTGTCTGTGCAGGGCCAGGAGCTGGACTTGATGATCCTGGTGGGTTCCTTCCAACTCAGGATATTCCATGATTCTGAGATATGTGAGCCTGAAAAGCAGGGTGGGGTGTGTGGAGTTGTGAAAGGGGGGACAGGAGCAGAAAAAGGCTGGAGAGTGTCACAGGAGAGAAGAGGGTCCCCACATCCCAAGTGTTTCTGGATGCCAGTGAGGTTGGGCTCCCTTTCCCCTGCATCACTGTGTGGGTGCCACCCTGGAGGGTGTCCCCAGCTGCCTCTGAAGGGACCCTCCCCCAAAATGGCCTCAGCTATTGCCCTGAATAGTTTCCCAACCTAAGGAAGTCCTGGCCAGCAGCATGGAGCCCCTTGGCCCAAGGCACCCCTGCCAGGGTGATCCTGTGAAGACAAAGGCACTGAGCAAACCCCTCACTGCAGCCCTGCTCTGGGGCTGGGACATGCCCTCTGCACCTCCAGCCCCTTCCTGAGGAGACCCAGAGGAAGGAGACACCCTTACAGCTCGTGGGAAGGGCAGGACAGAAGGCCAGCAAGGTGCAGGGGATGGGGATGGCACATGGGCATGAGGAGGAGCTGCTCTGGCAGGGAACAAGGCCAAGAGTGACTGGGAGGTGGCAGTGTCCCAGGAGTGCTGTGACAGGATGGCTCTTGCTGTGACAGACGACAGGCTACAAAACCACCTTAAAATAGACTCAGGAGGGCTTCGTCCCAAAGCCTATTATCTGCTCTGAATGCCAGATTAGTGAGCAAAGCCCTCCTTGGGCTTTGAAAATGCTTTGCTAAGGAGGGATAATCATGTCATTGGGGCCCTCCAGGAGCCACCACAGAGGAGCTGGGGACAGCAGTGACCTCAGAGGTGCTTTATGTAAGGGGGATCAGGGTCAGGGGGCATGGCCCTCAGTTCAGAGGTTGCTTTCCATGGCCACCTTCAGCAAGAGTCACCCATTTCTCCACAGCCTGAGCAGACAGCACTTTCCAGAGCTGTGTGTGGGCTGGCAGCACCCCTGGCACCTCCACCCTCCCTCCCAGCTCCACAAAGCTCTGCTGGCTTGGCAGTGCTGAGGCAGGACCCGTCAGGTAAGCCAGGATCAGCAAGGCAGGAATTTCAGCAAAGTTCAGTGGCACAACTCTCCTGTGGGCAGGAGAGGCAGAGGGTGAAGTGAACATCTTCATCAACCCCACACAGACTCCCCAGGCCTCCCACTGCATCCCAGAGCAGTTCAGGGATGCTCCTGGGGCTGCCTCCTTCCCTTGGCACAGGTCCTGGCAGGGCACCAGCTGCTCCATGCACTGCCTGGCCACTTCCACTGCCCCTGCCAGTCGATTATGGAGTCTGTTAGGGGAAGGAGAAAGCAGCGTGGCTCCCGTGGCTCCTGGAGCACTCTCCTGCCCCAGCTCCCCCTTGGATTGTCTCCTGACCCAGCTCCTCCTTGCATTCTCTCCTGCCCCAGCTCCCCCTTGGATTCCCGTGCCAGACTCAAGCTGAACATGTT
>NW_020935139.1:0-765 GCF_003984885.1 Neopelma chrysocephalum
ATAAAGCTGCCGAGACCCAAGTTAAGCCTGCGTGGATTTAGATCCACGCTGCAGATAAAGAGGCAGCTCCAGGACTGGTCTCTGGAGCCGGTTCGGATTAACCCGGATTTTCAGCATCATTTCATGCTATTCCAGTCCACAGATCCGGCAGATCTGCCAGTGCTGGACCACGGAGCCCTGGGAACTCCTGAGCTCCCCCAGCCCAGCCCTCCCTGCCTTCCCAGCTCCGGGTGCCGTGCTGAGAGCTGGCACTGCTGGCACTGCTCTCCTGGCACTTGGTGCCTCCTTCCCCCTCCTGGCAGAGGCAGGTAGGGCAGGTGTAAACCCACCTGCCTTGTCCTTGGAGCTGGAGAAAGGCCAAAGCCAGGGGACGTGTCCTGGTGGGTGCTGTGTCACCCCTCGGCTCACAGAGCTCTCAGCTCCCAACTAATCGGGAGTTCCCCTCCTGCCCAAGTGGATCCAATGCACTCCAGCAGTGCAGAGGAGCCTGGGGCCAGCTCAGCACCAGGGAAAGGGTGACCAATCTACTCTTTCTGCTCAGCTGGGAGCAGGAAAGGGCTGGAGAGTGTCCCAAGGAGAGCCCAAGCTCTAAGCCTCAAGGAAGGGGCAGTCCCCCATCCCCAGACACGGCCCCTGTGGGTGCCTGCAAAGGGCCCCAACAGCCTGGGGCAGCAGGGATGAGTCACATCCCTGCATCCCTCTGCATCCCAGTCCCTGTATCCCTCTGCATCCCAATCCCTGCATCCCTCTGCATCCCAGTCCCTG
>NW_020935140.1:0-2167 GCF_003984885.1 Neopelma chrysocephalum
TCCCTGCATCCCTCTGCATCCCAGTCCCTGCATCCCTCTGCATCCCAGTCCCTGCCATCACCTCTCTACAGGATCGACCATGCCCAGGATAACACAGCCCAGGATAGCACAACCTGGGATAACACAGCCCAGGATAGCACAGCCCAGGATAACACAGCCTGGGATAACACAGCCTGGGATAACAGATCCCGGGATAACAGATCCCAGGATAACACAGCCCAGGATAACACAGCCTGGGATAACACAGCCCAGGATAACATAGCCCAGGATAACACAGCCCGGGATAACACATCCCCCATGGAGAGGGGATATGCCTGTGGCACTTCCCTTCCAGTGCCCTCCTGGTATCACCAGAGAGCCAAGATCCCAGTGAGCAGGTGCCAGTGCCCTCAGCAGGGCTGGAATTCCCCCCAGCCCTGCCCTGCTCCCTTTTGCTGGCACCCCATGGCCTGGCACCTCTGGGGCTCCAGGAGCTGTCACATCAGGGCTGGAAATGGGGGGACAGTGTCCCTAATTGGGAGCCTGGCATGAGGTGCCCATGTTATGAATTCCCACTTGGCTCCCAGCTGAGCAGAAAGAGTGGATTAGCCACCCTTCCCCTGGTGCTGAGCTGGCCCCAGGCTCCCCCACACTGCTGGAATGTGTTGGATCCACTTGGGCAGGCAGGGAAGTTCTGATTAGGCAGCAGTGGGAACCAAGAGCTGTGGGAGCTGGGGGGTGACACAGCACCCAGGGGGATGTGTCCTCTGGCCTCACCTTTCTCCAACTGTGTGTTGGGATCTCTTCATCTCATGACAAGTGACAGCAGCCAGGGAACGGCTGGAGCTGTGTCAGGGCAGGGTCAGGTTGGATCTCAGGCAAAGGTTCTTCCCCCAGAGGCTGGTTGGGCACTGCCCAGGCTCCCCAGGGCAGTGGGCACAGCCCCAAGGCTGCCAGAGCTCCAGGAGGGTTTGGACAACACTCCCAGGGCCAGGGAGGTATTGTTGGGGTGTCTGTGCAGGGCCAGGAGCTGGACTCGATGATCCTGGTGGGTTCCTTCCAACTCAGCATATTCCATGATTCTGAGATATGATGTGAGCCTGAAAAGCAGGGTGGGGTGTGTGTTGTGAAAGGGGGGGACAGGAGCAGAAAAAGGCTGGAGAGTGCCATAGGAGAGAAGAGGGTCCCCACATCCCAAGTGTTTCTGGATGCCAGTGAGGTTGGGCTCCCTTTCCCCTGCATCACTGTGTGGGTGCCACCCTGGAGGGTGTCCCCAGCTGCCTCTGAAGGGACCCTCCCCCAAAATGGCCTCAGCTATTGCCCTGAATAGTTTCCCAACCTAAGGAAGTCCTGGCCAGCAGCATGGAGCCCCTTGGCCCAAGGGCACCCCTGCCAGGGTGATTCTGTGAAGACAAAGGCACTGAGCAAACCCCTCACTGCAGCCCTGCTCTGGGGCTGGGACATGCCCTCTGCACCTCCAGCCCCTTCCTGAGGAGACCCAGAGGAAGGAGACACCCTTACAGCTCCTGGGAAGGGCAGGACAGAAGGCCAGGAAGGTGCAGGGGACGGGGATGGCACATGGGCATGAGGAGGAGCTGCTCTGGCAGGGAACAAGGCCAAGAGTGACTGGGAGGTGGCAGAGTGTCCCAGGAGTGCTGTGACAGGATGGCTCTTGCTGTGACAGACGACAGGCTACAAAACCACCTTAAAATAGACTCAGGAGGGCTTCGTCCCAAAGCCTATTATCTGCTCTGAATGCCAGATTAGTGAGCAAAGCCCTCCTTGGGCTTTGAAAATGCTCTGCTAAGGAGGGATAATCATGTCATTGGGGCCCTCCAGGAGCCACCACAGAGGAGCTGGGGACAGCAGTGACCTCAGAGGTGCTTTATGTAAGGGGGATCAGGGTCAGGGGGCATGGCCCTCAGTTCAGAGGTTGCTTTCCATGGCCACCTTCATCAAGGGTCACCCATTTCTCCACAGCCTGAGCAGACAGCACTTTCCAGAGCTGTGTGTGGGCTGGCAGCACCCCTGGCACCTCCACCCTCCCTCCCAGCTCCACAAAGCTCTCCTTGGATTCTCTCCTGCCCCAGCTCTCCTTTGGATTCTCTCCTGACCCAGCTCCTCCTTGGATTCTCTCCTGACCCAGCTCCCCCTTGGATTCCCGTGCCAGACTCAAGCTGAACATGTT
>NW_020935141.1:0-781 GCF_003984885.1 Neopelma chrysocephalum
ATAAAGCTGCCGAGACCCAAGTTAAGCCTGCGTGGATTTAGATCCACACTGCAGATAAAGAGGCAGCTCCAGGACTGGTCTCTGGAGCCGGTTCGGATTAACCCGGATTTTCAGCATCATTTCATGCTATTCCAGTCCACAGATCCGGCAGATCTGCCAGTGCTGGACCACGGAGCCCTGGGAACTCCTGAGCTCCCCCAGCCCAGCCCTCCCTGCCTTCCCATCTCCGGGTGCCGTGCTGAGAGCTGGCACTGCTGGCACTGCTCTCCTGGCACGTGGTGCCTCCTTCCCCCTCCTGGCAGAGGCAGGTAGGGCAGGTGTAAACCCACCTGCCTTGTCCTTGGAGCTGGAGAAAGGCCAAAGCCAGGGGACGTGTCCTGGTGGGTGCTGTGTCACCCCTCGGCTCACAGAGCTCTCAGCTCCCAACTAATCGGGAGTTCCCCTCCTGCCCAAGTGGATCCAACGCACTCCAGCAGTGCAGAGGAGCCTGGGGCCAGCTCAGCACCAGGGAAAGGGTGACCAATCCACTCTTTCTGCTCAGCTGGGAGCAGGAAAGGGCTGGAGAGTGTCCCAAGGAGAGCCCAAGCTCTAAGCCTCAAGGAAGGGGCAGTCCCCCATCCCCAGACACGGCCCCTGTGGGTGCCTGCAAAGGGCCCCAACAGCCTGGGGCAGCAGGGATGAGTCACATCCCTGCATCCCTCTGCATCCCAATCCCTGCATCCCCCTGCATCCCAGTCCCTGCATCCCTCTGCATCCCAATCCCTGCATCCCTCTGCATCCC
>NW_020935142.1:0-2424 GCF_003984885.1 Neopelma chrysocephalum
TCCCTCTGCATCCCAATCCCTGCATCCCTCTGCATCCCAGTCCCTGCCATCACCTCTCTACAGGATCGACCATGCCCAGGATAACACAGCCCAGGATAGCACAGCCCAGGATAACACAGCCTGGGATAACACAGCCTGGGATAACAGATCCCGGGATAACAGATCCCAGGATAACACAGCCCAGGATAACACAGCCTGGGATAACACAGCCCGGGATAACACATCCCCCATGGAGAGGGGATATGCCTGTGGCACTCCCCTGCCAGTGCCCTCCTGGTATCACCAGAGAGCCAAGATCCCAGTGGGCAGGTGCCAGTGCCCTCAGCAGGGCTGGAATTCCCCCCAGCCCTGCCCTGCTCCCTTTTGCTGGCACCCCATGGCCTGGCACCTCTGGGACTCCAGGAGCTGTCACGTCAGGGCTGGAAATGGGGGGACAGTGTCCCTAATTGGGAGCCTGGCATGAGGTGCCCATGTTATGAATTCCCACCTGGCTCCCAGCTGAGCAGAAAGAGTGGATTAGCCACCCTTCCCCTGGTGCTGAGCTGGCCCCAGGCTCCCCCACACTGCTGGAATGTGTTGGATCCACTTGGGCAGGCAGGGAAGTTCTGATTAGGCAGCAGTGGGAACCAAGAGCTGTGGGAGCTGGGGGGTGACACAGCACCCAGGGGGACGTGTCCTCTGGCCCCACCTTTCTCCAACTGTGTGTTGGGATCTCTTCATCTTGTGACAAGTGACAGCACCCAGGGAATGGCTGGAGCTGTGTCAGGGCAGGGTCAGGTTGGATCTCAGGCAAAGGTTCTTCCCCCAGAGGCTGGTTGGGCACTGCCCAGGCTCCCCAGGGCAGTGGGCACAGCCCCAAGGCTGCCAGAGCTCCAGGAGGGTTTGGACAACGCCCTGAGGGCCAGGGTGGGATTGTTGAGGTGTCTGTGCAGGGCCAGGAGCTGGACTTGATGATCCTGGTGGGTTCCTTCCAACTCAGGATATTCCATGATTCTGAGATATGTGAGCCTGAAAAGCAGGGTGGGGTGTGTGGAGTTGTGAAAGGGGGGACAGGAGCAGAAAAAGGCTGGAGAGTGTCACAGGAGAGAAGAGGGTCCCCACATCCCAAGTGTTTCTGGATGCCAGTGAGGTTGGGCTCCCTTTCCCCTGCATCACTGTGTGGGTGCCACCCTGGAGGGTGTCCCCAGCTGCCTCTGAAGGGACCCTCCCCCAAAATGGCCTCAGCTATTGCCCTGAATAGTTTCCCAACCTAAGGAAGTCCTGGCCAGCAGCATGGAGCCCCTTGGCCCAAGGCACCCCTGCCAGGGTGATCCTGTGAAGACAAAGGCACTGAGCAAACCCCTCACTGCAGCCCTGCTCTGGGGCTGGGACATGCCCTCTGCACCTCCAGCCCCTTCCTGAGGAGACCCAGAGGAAGGAGACACCCTTACAGCTCGTGGGAAGGGCAGGACAGAAGGCCAGCAAGGTGCAGGGGATGGGGATGGCACATGGGCATGAGGAGGAGCTGCTCTGGCAGGGAACAAGGCCAAGAGTGACTGGGAGGTGGCAGTGTCCCAGGAGTGCTGTGACAGGATGGCTCTTGCTGTGACAGACGACAGGCTACAAAACCACCTTAAAATAGACTCAGGAGGGCTTCGTCCCAAAGCCTATTATCTGCTCTGAATGCCAGATTAGTGAGCAAAGCCCTCCTTGGGCTTTGAAAATGCTTTGCTAAGGAGGGATAATCATGTCATTGGGGCCCTCCAGGAGCCACCACAGAGGAGCTGGGGACAGCAGTGACCTCAGAGGTGCTTTATGTAAGGGGGATCAGGGTCAGGGGGCATGGCCCTCAGTTCAGAGGTTGCTTTCCATGGCCACCTTCAGCAAGAGTCACCCATTTCTCCACAGCCTGAGCAGACAGCACTTTCCAGAGCTGTGTGTGGGCTGGCAGCACCCCTGGCACCTCCACCCTCCCTCCCAGCTCCACAAAGCTCTGCTGGCTTGGCAGTGCTGAGGCAGGACCCGTCAGGTAAGCCAGGATCAGCAAGGCAGGAATTTCAGCAAAGTTCAGTGGCACAACTCTCCTGTGGGCAGGAGAGGCAGAGGGTGAAGTGAACATCTTCATCAACCCCACACAGACTCCCCAGGCCTCCCACTGCATCCCAGAGCAGTTCAGGGATGCTCCTGGGGCTGCCTCCTTCCCTTGGCACAGGTCCTGGCAGGGCACCAGCTGCTCCATGCACTGCCTGGCCACTTCCACTGCCCCTGCCAGTCGATTATGGAGTCTGTTAGGGGAAGGAGAAAGCAGCGTGGCTCCCGTGGCTCCTGGAGCACTCTCCTGCCCCAGCTCCCCCTTGGATTGTCTCCTGACCCAGCTCCTCCTTGCATTCTCTCCTGCCCCAGCTCCCCCTTGGATTCCCGTGCCAGACTCAAGCTGAACATGTT
>NW_020935143.1:0-765 GCF_003984885.1 Neopelma chrysocephalum
ATAAAGCTGCCGAGACCCAAGTTAAGCCTGCGTGGATTTAGATCCACGCTGCAGATAAAGAGGCAGCTCCAGGACTGGTCTCTGGAGCCGGTTCGGATTAACCCGGATTTTCAGCATCATTTCATGCTATTCCAGTCCACAGATCCGGCAGATCTGCCAGTGCTGGACCACGGAGCCCTGGGAACTCCTGAGCTCCCCCAGCCCAGCCCTCCCTGCCTTCCCAGCTCCGGGTGCCGTGCTGAGAGCTGGCACTGCTGGCACTGCTCTCCTGGCACTTGGTGCCTCCTTCCCCCTCCTGGCAGAGGCAGGTAGGGCAGGTGTAAACCCACCTGCCTTGTCCTTGGAGCTGGAGAAAGGCCAAAGCCAGGGGACGTGTCCTGGTGGGTGCTGTGTCACCCCTCGGCTCACAGAGCTCTCAGCTCCCAACTAATCGGGAGTTCCCCTCCTGCCCAAGTGGATCCAATGCACTCCAGCAGTGCAGAGGAGCCTGGGGCCAGCTCAGCACCAGGGAAAGGGTGACCAATCTACTCTTTCTGCTCAGCTGGGAGCAGGAAAGGGCTGGAGAGTGTCCCAAGGAGAGCCCAAGCTCTAAGCCTCAAGGAAGGGGCAGTCCCCCATCCCCAGACACGGCCCCTGTGGGTGCCTGCAAAGGGCCCCAACAGCCTGGGGCAGCAGGGATGAGTCACATCCCTGCATCCCTCTGCATCCCAGTCCCTGTATCCCTCTGCATCCCAATCCCTGCATCCCTCTGCATCCCAGTCCCTG
>NW_020935144.1:0-1718 GCF_003984885.1 Neopelma chrysocephalum
GGGAATGTTCACCTGGAGAAGGGAAGGATCCAGGGAGACCTTGGAGCCCCTTCCAGGGCCTGAAGGGGCTCCAGGAGAGCTGGAGAGGGACTTGGAAAAGGGATGGAGGGACAAGACACAGGGAATGGCTTCCCAGGGTTAGATGGGATATTGGGAAGGGATTCCTGGCTGGGAGGAGCTGGGATGGAATTCCCAGAGAAGCTGTGGCTGCCCCTGGATCCCTGGGAGTGCCCAAGTGCTCCAGGAGAGCTGGAGAGGGGCTTGGAAAAGGGATGGAGGGACAGGACACAGGGAATGGCTTCCCAGGGTTAGGTGGGATATTGGGAAGGAATTCCTGGCTGGGAGAGCTGGGAATGTTCACCTGGAGAAGGAAAGGATCCAGGAAAACCTTGGAGCCCATTCCAGGGCCTAAAGGGGCTCCATCCCTGTCCAGCTCCAGGATCTCCGGGAAAAGGGGGATGTGGAGCTGCTGGAGCGGGACATGGAGCTGCTCCCGGGGCTGGAGAACCTCTGGAGCCAGGCTGGGACAGCTGGGAATATTCACCTGGAGAAGGGAAGGATCCAGGAAAACCTTGGAGCCCCTTCCAGGGCCTGAAGGGGCTCCAGGAGAGCTGGAGAGGGGTTTGGAAAAGGCCTGGAGGGACAGGACACAGGGAATGGATTCCCGGGGTTAGGTGGGATATTGGGAAGGAATTCCTGGCTGGGAGAGCTGGGAATGTTCACCTGGAGAAGGGGAAGGATCCAGGGAGACCTCAGAGCTTCAACAAACCCCCTCCCTGCTCCTTCCACCCAAATCCCACCGGGTTTTTTCTGGGAAGTGGAAGGAAAAAATCACCTTCCCGGCCAAAGAATCCCTCAGGGCCACTTCCAAGTGGGAATTCCCGGCCTGGTGCGTTGTTTTCCCCCACACACTTTTCCTAATTCTTCCCAAAATTTCCCAATCCTTCCCAAAATTTCGCAGCCACTTTAAATCCCCCCCCAAACATGCTCCGGGTTTGGGTTTTTCCCTGGAAAAGCCTCTCCCAGGGATTCCCTCTTTCCCTGTTTTCTCGTGGGGTCCGTGGATCCCCCGGGATTAAAGGGAGCAAAGGAAGGGGGGGGGGAAGAGTATCCAGGAATTGTTCAGGAATTCAGGATTCTGGGAGGACTTAGGGCTAATAAAGCCCAGGGTGGATCCGTGGATCCCCCAAATCCTTGGGATGCGTCTCCCAACGGGAGGAATTCAAGAGACGGACACAAAAAAAGGTAAAAAAACCAACCTTGGGATCCCAAAAAGAAGGAAAAAAAGGGGTTTTCAAGGAGTTGCACTTTTTTCCCTTGGGAGTTCACCCGGAATTCCGGAATCTCAGGAAGGGAAAGGATCCCAAAAAGGTCCCAAGGAGCTGGAGAGGGACTGTGGGAAAGGGCATGGAATGGCAGGAGGAGGGGGATTGGCTTCCCGATGCCAGAGGACGGGTTTAAGAGGAATATTGGGAAGGAATTCCCAGCTGGGAGGGTGGGGAGGGGCTGGGATGGAATTTCCAGAGGATCCGTGGCTGCCCCTGGATCCCTGGGAGTGTCCAAGGACAGGATGGATCCCCCCGGGATGGTGGGAGCTGTCCCTGCCCACGGAACTGGATGGGAATTAAGATCCCTTCAACCCAAACCATTCCAGGATTCCCCCATTCCACCCCCAATCCCGGACTTTCCCAATCCCCTCCCTCTCCTTCCCACCTTCC
>NW_020935145.1:0-1186 GCF_003984885.1 Neopelma chrysocephalum
GGGAATGTTCACCTGGAGAAGGGAAGGATCCAGGGAGACCTTGGAGCACATTCCAGGGCCTGACGGGGCTCCAGGAGAGCTGGAGAGGGGCTTGGAAAAGGGATGGAAGGACAGGACACAGGGAATGGCTTCCCAGGGTTAGGTGGGATATTGGGAAGGAATTCCTGGCTGGGAGAGCTGGGAATGTTCACCTGGGGAAAGGGATGATCCAGGAAAACCTTGGAGCCTCAGCAAACCCCCTCCGTGCTCCTTCCACCCAAATCCCATCGGGTTTTTTCTGGGAAGTGGAAGGAAAAAACACCTTCCCGGCCAAAGAATCCCTCAGGGCCACTTCCAAGCGGGAATTCCCGGCCTGGTGCGTTGTTTTCCCCCACACACTTTTCCTAATTCTTCCCAAAATTTCCCAATCCTTCCCAAAATTTCGCAGCCACTTTAAATCCCCCCCAAAACATGCTCCGGGTTTGGGTTTTTCCCTGGAAAAGCCTCTCCCAGGGATTTCCCTCTTTCCCTGTTTTTTCGTGGGGTCCGTGGATCCCCCGGGATTAAAGGGAGCAAAGGAAGGGGGGGGGGAAGAGTATCCAGGAATTGTTCAGGAATTCAGGATTCTGGGAAGACTTAGGACCAGTAAAGCCCAGGATGAATCCGCAGATCCTCCCAAATCCTTGGGATGCGTCTCCCAACGGGAGGAATTCAAGAGACGGACACAAAAAAAGGTAAAAAAACCAACCTTGGGATCCCAAAAAGAAGGAAAAAAAGGGGTTTTCAAGGAGTTGCACTTTTTTCCCTTGGGAGTTCACCCGGAATTCCAGAATCTCAGGAAGGGAAAGGATCCCAAAAAGGTCCCAAGGAGCTGGAGAGGGACTGTGGGAAAGGGCATGGAATGGCAGGAGGAGGGGGATTGGCTTCCCGATGCCAGAGGACGGGTTTAAGAGGAATATTGGGAAGGAATTCCCGGCTGGGAGGGCGGGGAGGGGCTGGGATGGAATTCCCAGAGGATCCGTGGCTGCCCCTGGATCCCTGGGAGTGTCCAAGGGCAGGTTGGATCCCCCTGGGATGGTGGGAGCTGTCCCTGCCCACGGAACTGGATGGGAATTAAGATTCCTTCAACCCAAACCATTCCAGGATTCCCCCATTCCACACCCAATCCCGGACTTTCCCAATCCCCTCCCTCTCCTTCCCACCTTCC
>NW_020935146.1:0-811 GCF_003984885.1 Neopelma chrysocephalum
TTAGTGAAGCAGGATAAGGTGGATTTGTTGTACAAGTGAGGGCAGGTGAAGCCACTGTTGGGTTGTGTTGAAAGGACAAAGATGAGGCTGGAAACTCGTGGAATTTCTTTCCAAATTTATCATCTTTTTTATTTTGTATTTTTTTATTCTGTACCTGAGCTGAAAGAACAGTCAGGCTGTGATGAATTTCTCTGCTGACACCTAATTGGGGGATATCATTGATAGAAAAGGGTGTGTGGTATCAAGGATTTGGGATTGGATATGGAATTATTTGGCTGAAATGGGAAAGAAACAACCTGGAGAGCTGATGTGTGAGGGTGGGAAAATGACTGGCAAATAAGAAATATTAGTAAATTTGATGGGTATTTTCTCTGATCTCCATTCCCTTGGGAAACTCTTAGGATAAGGTGGATTTGTTGTCCAGTGAGGGCAGATTGGGTTGTGTTGAAAGGACAAATGTAAGGCTGGAAACTCATGGAATTTTCTCCCAAATTTATGCTCTTTTGTGTTTTTTATTCTGTAGCTGAGCTCAAAGAACAGTGAGGCTGTGATGAAATTCTCTGCTGACACCAAGCTGGGGGATATTATTGATAGGAAAGGGTGTGTGGTATCAAGGATTTGGGATTGGATATGGAATTATTTGGCTGAAATGATAAAAACAACCTGGAGAGCTTCTGTGTGAGGGTGGGAAAATGACTGGCAAATAAGAAATATTAGTGAATTTGATTGGTAATTTCTCTGACATCCATTCCCTTGGGAAACTCTTAGTGAAGCAGGATAAGGTGGATTTGTTGTACAAGTGAGGGCAGGT
>NW_020935147.1:0-365 GCF_003984885.1 Neopelma chrysocephalum
CTCCCAGTTGCTCCCAGTTGGGTTTTAGGCCTCCCAGTTGCTCCCAGTTGGGTTTTAGGTCTCCCAGTTGGGTTTTGGGGCTCCCAGTTTGATTTTGAGGGTCTCCCAGTTGCTCCCAGTTGGGTTTTGGGGCTCCCAGTTGCTCCCAGTAAGGGTTTGGGGGCCTCCCAGTAAGAGTTCGGGGATTCCCAGTTGGGTTTTGGGGCCTCCCAGTTGCTCCCAGTAAGGGTTTGGGGGGCTCCCAGTTGGGTTTTAGGGTCTCCCAGTTGGGATTTGGGGCTCCCAGTTGCTCCCAGTTGGGTTTTGGGTCTCCCAGTTGCTCCCAGTTGGGTTTTAGGCCTCCCAGTTGCTCCCAGTTGGGTTTT
>NW_020935148.1:0-324 GCF_003984885.1 Neopelma chrysocephalum
AATCACCCCCAAATCACCACCAAATCACCGCACTGAGGACGGGCTGTGCCTCGGGGCTGTTGTTTGGGGTTGGAGTCATTACAACAAATTTGGGAGCCCCCAGCAGCCCAAATTATCCCGGTGGGGGAGCCCGGGCACTGCAGCCAGGCTGCAATCACCCCAAATCACCCCAAATCACCCCCAAATCACCACCAAATCACCGCACTGAGGACGGGCTGTGCCTCGGGGCTGTTGTTTGGGGTTGGAGTCATTACAACAAATTTGGGAGCCCCCAGCAGCCCAAATTATCCCGGTGGGGGAGCCCGGGCACTGCAGCCAGGCTGC
>NW_020935149.1:0-353 GCF_003984885.1 Neopelma chrysocephalum
TTGGGGTGTTTGGGATAATGGGATTGGGGTGTTTGGGATAATGGGATTGGGTGTTTGGGATTGGGTGTTTGGGATTGGGTGTTTGGGATTTGGGCATTTGAGATGCTGGGATTGGGGTGTTTGGAATGCCAGGATGGCGTGTTTGGGATAATGGGGTTTGGGATGCTGGGATTTTGTGCTTGGGAGCTGGGATTGGGGTGTTTGGGATGCCAGGATTGGAGTGTTTGGGATAATGAGGTTTGGGGTGCTTGGGATGCTGGGATTGGGCGTTGGGCATTTGGGATGCCGGGATGTTGGTGTTTGGGATGCCGGGATAGGGGTGTTTGGGATGCTGGGATGGGGGTGTTTGGGAT
>NW_020935150.1:0-2622 GCF_003984885.1 Neopelma chrysocephalum
TGTAGACATCCTTAGAACCCCATAGACAGATCTAGAACCCCACAGACCCCCCTAGAACCTCATGGCCCCCCCTGTTTTTGGGATCCCCCCTCAGTCCCACCCCCCCTTTCACTTTTTGCTTCGCTCAATAAAAGGGGAATTTTTGCATTTGATCCGCAGAGTCAAAAACCGGGAATTTGGGATTGGGGGTGGTTCTGGGATGGGGGGATGGGATTTCGGATGGGGGGGTTATTTGGGATGGGGGGGGGTGGGATTTGGGATTAGGGGTGGTTTGGGGGAGGGGGTGGGATTTGGGATTTGGGGGTGGTTTGGGATGGGGGGGTTCGGGAGGGAAGGGGTGTGTTGGGGGCGGGAATGGGGTGTGAGCCCCCGAACGGCTTTCTAATAAATAAATAAATAAATAAATGCACAAATAAATAAATAAGTAAATAAATAAAGAACACACACCCCACCCCCGAACAGCTTTTTAATAAATAAATAAATAAATCACACCCCTGAACGGCTTTTAAATAAATAGATAAATAAATAAATAAATAAATAAATAAATAAATAACACACACACGCCCCCAAGTGGCTTTTTAATAAATAAATAAATAAATAAGTAAATAACACACACCCAACCCCCCCAAATGGCTTTAAAATAAATAAATAAATAAATGAATAAATAAACAAATAACACACACCCCACCCCCCAAATGGCTTTGAAATAAATAAATAAATGAATGAATAAATAAATAAATAACACACACACCCCCGACCAGCTTTTTAATCAATCAATCAATCAATCAATGAATAAATAAATAAATAACACACACACCACCCCCGAACAGCTTTTTAATAAATAAATAAATAAATAAATAAATAAAACACACCACCCAAAAAGCTTTTCAATAAATAAATAAATAAATAAATAACACACACACCACCCCCAAAAGGGTTTTAAATAAATAAATAAATAAATAAATAAATAAATAAATAGATAAATAAATAACACATACACACCCCCAAACGGCTCTTAAATAAATGAACAAATAAATAAATAAATAAATAAATAACATACACCCCACCCCCCGACCAGTTTTTTAATAAATAAATAAATAAATAAATAACACACACACCCCCCTGAACGGCTTTTAAATAAATAAATAAATAAATAAATAAATAACACACACACACACCACCCCCGAACGGCTTTCAAATAAATAAATAAATAAATAGATAGATAAATAAATAAATCACACACACACACCACCCCCGAACAGTTTTATAATAAATAAATAAATAAATAAAAAATGAATAAATAACACACACACGCCACCCCCCGAACAGGTTTATAATACATAAATAAATAAATAAATAAATAACACACATCCCACCCCCCGAACAGGTTTATAATAAATAAATAAATAAATAAATAACACACACCCCACCCCCCGAATGGGTTTTTAATAAATAAATAAAAAAATAACACACACCCCACCCCGAATGGCTTTATAATAAATAAATAAATAAATAAATAAATAAACTAATAAATAAATAAAAAAATAACACACCCCCCACCCCCCGAACGGGTTTTTCTTGGTGAAATCTGAATAAAATGACCAAAAAACTTGCATGAGAAATAAAATGAAGTCCCGATTCCCCGGGGGGGGGGCAAGAAACCCACAGCAAGCCGGGGGGGATGGTGGGGGAAAGGCAGGACCCGTCCCGGCAGCTCAAAAGGTGTCTAATTGGTGTAACTGGTGTGAGTCCCCATGGGACTGGTGGGACTGGTTTAACTGGTGTAACTGGTGTGATTCCCCATGGGACTGGTGGGACTGGTTTAACTGGTGTAGCTGGTTCAATTCCCCATGGCACTGGTGGGACTGGTGGGACTGGTGTGATTCTCTATGGAACTGGTGGGACTGGTGGGACTGGTGGGACTGGTGTGATTCCCTATGGAACTGGTGGGACTGACGGGACTGGTGTGATTCCCCATGGGACTGGTGGGACTGGTGTAACCGGTGTGATTCCCCATGGCACTGATGGGACTGGTTTAACTGGTGTAGCTGGTTCAATTCCCTATGGGACTGGTGGGACTGGTGTGATTCCCCATGGGACTGGTGGGACTGGTTGAACTGGTTTATCCAATAAAGTTCCACCCCGGGAAGGGCTGAGGGTCCCACCTCGGCTCACACCCCATTCCCAGACCCGACCCCTCCTGCCCCTGACACACCCCTTCCCTCCTGAACCCCCCCATCCCAAACCACCCCCCAATCCCAAATCCCACCCCCCATCCCACACCCCTCCAGATCCCAAATTCCCAGTTTTCGGCTCTGCGGATCAAGAGCAAAAATTCTCCTTTTATTGAGTGAAACAAAAATGGAAGGGGGGGATGGAACTGAGGGGGGATCCCAGAAACGGGGGGTCATGAGGTTCTAGAGGGGTCTGTGGGGTTCTAGAGATGCCTGTGGGGTTCCAGAGGTGTCCGCGGGGTGCCAGAGGTGTCTGTGGGGTCCCAGAGGTGTCTGTGGGGTTCCAGAGGTGTCTGTGGGGTTCCAGGGGTATCTGGAGGTTTCTCCGGGTGCCTCTCAGGTCCTACGGCTTCTCCCGAAGTCCCTCCCGGAGCCTCCAGGGAGGTCC
>NW_020935151.1:0-463 GCF_003984885.1 Neopelma chrysocephalum
TGAATAAATTAAAAAATAACACACACACCACCCCCCGGCCAGTTTTTTAGAAAATAAATAAATAAATAAATAAATAAATAGATAAATAAATAAATCACACACCCGAACAGCTTTTAAATAAATAGATAAATAAATAAATAAATAAATAAATAAATAAATAACACACACACGCCCCCAAGTGGCTTTTTAATAAATAAATAAATAAATAAGTAAATAACACACACCCAACCCCCCCAAATGGCTTTAAAATAAATAAATAAATAAATGAATAAATAAACAAATAACACACACCCCACCCCCCAAATGGCTTTGAAATAAATAAATAAATGAATGAATAAATAAATAAATAACACACACACCCCCGACCAGCTTTTTAATCAATCAATCAATCAATCAATGAATAAATAAATAAATAACACACACACCACCCCCGAACAGCTTTTTAATAAATAAATAAATAAAT
>NW_020935152.1:0-1736 GCF_003984885.1 Neopelma chrysocephalum
CACACACACCACCCCCGAACAGCTTTTTAATAAATAAATAAATAAATAAATAAATAAAACACACCACCCAAAAAGCTTTTCAATAAATAAATAAATAAATAAATAACACACACACCACCCCCAAAAGGGTTTTAAATAAATAAATAAATAAATAAATAAATAAATAAATAGATAAATAAATAACACATACACACCCCCAAACGGCTCTTAAATAAATGAACAAATAAATAAATAAATAAATAAATAACATACACCCCACCCCCCGACCAGTTTTTTAATAAATAAATAAATAAATAAATAACACACACACCCCCCTGAACGGCTTTTAAACAAATAAATAAATAAATAAATAAATAACACACACACCACCCCCGAACGGCTTTCAAATAAATAAACAAATAAATAGATAGATAAATAAATAAATCACACACACACACCACCCCAGAACAGTTTTATAATAAATAAATAAATAAAAAATGAATAAATAACACACACACGCCACCCCCCGAACAGGTTTATAATACATAAATAAATAAATAAATAAATAAATAACACACATCCCACCCCCCGAACAGGTTTATAATAAATAAATAAATAAATAAATAACACACACCCCACCCCCCGAATGGGTTTTTAATAAATAAATAAAAAAATAACACACACCCCACCCCGAATGGCTTTATAATAAATAAATAAATAAATAAATAAATAAACTAATAAATAAATAAAAAAATAACACACCCCCCACCCCCCGAACGGGTTTTTCTTGGTGAAATCTGAATAAAATGACCAAAAAACTTGCACGAGAAATAAAATGAAGTCCCGATTCCCCGGGGGGGGGGGGCAAGAACCCCCAAGCAAGCCGGGGGGGGGGGGTGGGGGAAAGGCAGGACCCGTCCCGGCAGCTCAAAAGGTGTCTAATTGGTGTAACTGGTGTGAGTCCCCATGGGACTGGTGGGACTGGTTTAACTGGTGTAACTGGTGTGATTCCCCATGGGACTGGTGGGACTGGTTTAACTGGTGTAGCTGGTTCAATTCCCCATGGCACTGGTGGGACTGGTGGGACTGGTGTGATTCTCTATGGAACTGGTGGGACTGGTGGGACTGGTGTGATTCCCCATGGGACTGGTGGGACTGGTGGGACTGGTGTAACCGGTGTGATTCCCCATGGCACTGATGGGACTGGTTGAACTGGTTTATCCAATAAAGTTCCACCCCGGGAAGGGCTGAGGGTCCCACCTCGGCTCACACCCCATTCCCAGACCCGACCCCTCCTGCCCCTGACACAGCCCTTCCCTCCTGAACCCCCCCAACCCAAACCACCCCCCAATCCCAAATCCCACCCCCCATCCCACACCCCTCCAGATCCCAAATTCCCGGTTTTCGGCTCTGCGGATCAAGAGCAAAAATTCTCCTTTTATTGAGTGAAACAAAAATGGAAGGGGGGGATGGAACTGAGGGGGGATCCCAAAAACGGGGGGTCATGAGGTTCTAGAGGGGTCTGTGGGGTTCTAGAGATGCCTGTGGGGTTCCAGAGGTGTCCGCGGGGTGCCAGAGGTGTCTGTGGGGTCCCAGAGGTGTCTGTGGGGTTCCAGAGGTGTCTGTGGGGTTCCAGAGGTGTCTGTGGGGTCCCAGAGGTGTCTGTGGGGTTCCAGGGGTATCTGGAGGTTTCTCCGGGTGCCTCTCAATTCCTACGGCTTCTCCCGAAGTCCCTCCCGGAGCCTCCAGGGAGGTCC
>NW_020935153.1:0-453 GCF_003984885.1 Neopelma chrysocephalum
CCCCCCCTGTTTTTGGGATCCCCCCTCAGTCCCACCCCCCCTTTCACTTTTTGCTTCGCTCAATAAAAGGGGAATTTTTGCATTTGATCCGCAGAGTCAAAAAACCGGGAATTTGGGATTGGGGGTGGTTCTGGGATGGGGGGATGGGATTTCGGATGGGGGGGTTATTTGGGATGGGGGGGGGTGGGATTTGGGATTAGGGGTGGTTTGGGGGAGGGGGTGGGATTTGGGATTTGGGGGTGGTTTGGGATGGGGGGGGTTCGGGAGGGAAGGGGTGTGTTGGGGGCGGGAATGGGGTGTGAGCCCCCGAACGGCTTTCTAATAAATAAATAAATAAATAAATGCACAAATAAATAAATAAGTAAATAAATAAAGAACACACACCCCACCCCCGAACAGCTTTTTAATAAATAAATAAATAAATCACACCCCTGAACGGCTTTTAAATAAATA
>NW_020935154.1:0-323 GCF_003984885.1 Neopelma chrysocephalum
AGGATGGAATTGTCTTTTCCCGAGGGGATGAGGATGGAATTGTCTTTTCCCAAGGAGAGGAGGATGGAATTGTCTTTCCCAAGGGGAGGAGGATGGAATTGCCATTCCAGAGGGGAGGAGGATGGGATTGTCTTTCCCGAGGGGAGGAGGATGGAATTGTCTTTCCCAAGGAGAGTCGGGGTGGGAACGAGGTGGGAATGGTGGCGGGACGTTTATCCCTCAAAAAAAAGGGTGGGAAGACGCCGTGGGATGAGCTGGAGAGGGGAAAAGGGAGCTGCAGATCCCAGGGAAAAGGGCCCCGGCATTCCCAGGACAACCTGGAA
>NW_020935155.1:0-346 GCF_003984885.1 Neopelma chrysocephalum
TGGAATTGTCTTTTCCCGAGGGGATGAGGATGGAATTGTCTTTCCCAAGGAGAGGAGGATGGAATTGTCTTTCCCGAGGGGATGAGGATGGAATTGTCTTTCCCAAGGAGAGGAGGATGGAATTGTCTTTCCCAAGGGGAGGAGCCTGGAATTGTCTTTCCCAAGGGGAGGAGGATGGAATTGTCTTTCCCGAGGAGCGTCGGGGTGGGAACGAGGTGGGAATGGTGGCGGGACGTTTATCCCTCAAAAAAAAGGGTGGGAAGACGCCATGGGATGAGCTGGAGAGGGGAAAACGAGGAGCAGATCCCAGGGAAAAGGGCCCCGGCATTCCCAGGACAACCTGGAA
>NW_020935156.1:0-796 GCF_003984885.1 Neopelma chrysocephalum
GTTTTTCCCTGTTTTTTTCCCCATTTTTGAAATCCTGATTTTCTTCTCGTTTCCCCCCATTATTTTATCCTGGTTTTCCCTGTTTTTCCCCATTTTCCCCCTGTTTTTCCCTCAGGAACCTCTCAGGTGAGGAGCAGGAGGACTCCATGGAGATCCTGGAGTTTCTCCCCGTTATCCCAGTTTTTCCCTGGTTATCCCCATTTTTAAATCCTGATTTTCCCCTGCTTTCCCCCCATTATTTTATCCCGATTTTCCCTGGTTTTCCCCATTTTTGTCCCTCAGGAACCTCTCAGGTGAAGGGCAGAAGACCCTCATGGAGATCCTGGGTTTTCTCCCTGTTATCCCAGTTTTTCCCTGTTTTTTTCCCCATTTTTTAAATCCTGATTTTCCCCTGCTTTCCCCCCGTTATTTTATCCTACTTTTCCATGTTTTTCCCCATTTTCCCCCCATTTTTCCCTCAGGAACCTCTCAGGTGAGGAGCAGGAGGACTTCACGGAGATCCTGGAGTTTCTCCTTTTGTTATTCCAGTTTTTTCCTGGTTATCCCAGTTTTTCCCATTTTTTGAATCCTGCTTTCCCCCTGCTTTCCCCCCATTATTTTATCCTGCTTTTCCCTGTTTTTCCCCATTTTTCCCCCATTTTTGTCCCTCAGGAACCTCTGAGGTGAAGGGCAGAAGACCCTCATGGATATTCTGGGTGTTCTCCCCATTATCCCAGTTTTTCCCTGGTTTTTCCCTGTTTTTTTCCCCATTTTTGAAATCCTGATTTTCTTCTCGTTTCCCCCCATTATTTTATCC
>NW_020935157.1:0-590 GCF_003984885.1 Neopelma chrysocephalum
GGGGGCTGGTTCATTAACACTGACCCATTGTCCCATTAAACCCACGATTACACCGGAGCAGGGAACCAGCGCTAATTAACGGGGCCCCTGGGGCTGACTGGGGGCCCTGGGCTGACTGGGGGGGCTGGGGCTGACTGGGGAGGGTCCTGGGCTGACAGGGGGGGCCCTGGGCTGACAAGGGGCCCTGGGCTGACAAGGGGCCCTGGGCTGATGGGGGGCCCTGGGCTGACTGGGGGGGTCCTGGGCTGACAAGGGGCCCCCGGGCTGACAAGGGGCCCCCGGGCTGACCAAGGCAGGCATGTTCAAAAAGCCCTGAGCAAGCGGAACGAACAAAGGGCAAATATCCCCTAATGGGAGGGCAGGAAAGCAGAGCCGGGCCAGGGGATTATTTCTGCTGGGTTTTTTTCCCGTTTTATCCCAAATTACATCAGTAATTCCACCACCACCACCCGGGGATTTACCAGTTAACGGCCCCGCTGCTGCCGACACGGGTTGTGCTTCCCCGAGCTCGGGGGATGCTTGGATGCATCACTTAGACAAACCCAAGTCCAAACACCAAGGGAAAAAAGCCCGTAAAACGCCCAGAAAAT
>NW_020935158.1:0-520 GCF_003984885.1 Neopelma chrysocephalum
GCAGGGGGCTGGTTCATTAACACTGACCCATTGTCCCATTAAACCCATGATTACACCGGAGCAGGGAACCAGCGCTAATTAACGGGGCCCCTGGGGCTGACAGGGGGGCTGGGGCTGACAGGGGAGGGTCCTGGGCTGACTGGGGGGCCCTGGGCTGACAGGGGGGGCCCTGGGCTGACAAGGGGCCCCCGGGCTGACCAAGGGGCCCCCGGGCTGACCAGGGCAGGCGTGTTCAAAAAGCCCTGAGCAAGCGGAACGAACAAAGGGCAAATATCCCCTAATGGGAGGGCAGGAAAGCAGAGCCGGGCCAGGGGATTATTTCTGCTGGGTTTTTTTCCCGTTTTATCCCAAATTACATCAGTAATTCCACCACCACCACCCGGGGATTTGCCAGTTAATGGCCTCGCTGCTGCCGACACGGGTTGTGCTTCCCCGAGCTCGGGGGATGCTTGGATGCATCACTTAGACAAACACAAGTCCAAACACCAAGGGAAAAAAGCCCGTAAAACGCCCAGAAAAT
>NW_020935159.1:0-455 GCF_003984885.1 Neopelma chrysocephalum
TCAGCCCAAAATCTGCTTCAGGGACACCTCGGCCACAAATCCCCAAGCCCAGCTTTCCATGGCTGAAATCCAGGGATCAAATCCTCCCTCCTGCTTCTCCAACCTCATCTTGCCTCAGACCATCCCTGCAAGACCTTTCTGGAATATATTCCTGGAAATTGCTGGTGGGAACCAGAAGTTCTCAGCTCCACACCACGAACATGGGGGGGTAAATTTAGGGATCCCTTTCCCATTTTCCAGGATTTCTGGTCCTTGCTGTGAAGATCTTCAGCACAGGAAGCATCCCAGTGAATTCCAGGTTAAGGAAGACTCTGGACTTCTCCACCTGACAGCCTGTTCCAGGGGTTTTCCACCTTTTTGGATCCCCAAAGGTGTTCCAGCAGAGCTGTGGCTCCCACCAGGAATTTCCCCCATGGATATCTCTGGACAGAACAGACAAACTCGTTCCTCTCAGC
>NW_020935160.1:0-398 GCF_003984885.1 Neopelma chrysocephalum
ACAAACTCGTTCCTCTCAGCCCAAAATCTGCTTCAGGGACACCTCGGGCACAAATCCCCAAGTTCAGCTTTCCATGGCTGAAATCCAGGGATCAAATCCTCCCTCCTGCTTCTCCAACCTCAACTCACCTCAGACCATCCCTGCAAGACCCTTCTGGAATATATTCCTGGAAATTGCTGGTGGGAACCAGAAGTTCTCAGCTCCACACCACGAACATGGGGGGGTGAATTTAGGGATCCCTTTCCCATTTTCCAGGATTTCTGGTCCTTGCTGTGAAGATCTTTAGCACTGGAAGCATCCCAGTGAATTCCAGGCTAAGGAAGACTCTGGACTTCTCCACCTGACAGCCTGTTCCAGGGGTTTTCCACCTTTTTGGATCCCCAAAGATGTTCCAGCAG
>NW_020935161.1:0-525 GCF_003984885.1 Neopelma chrysocephalum
TTTTTTTTGCCCCCCGACGGATTTTTTTTTGGCTTTACTTTGGTTATTTTTCAGGCGGGTCGCGTGGAGCCGCTTTTCCCAAATCCCGTTGGAATTCCGTGGCCGGGCCATTGCTGCCCTCTGCTGAGGGGAACCAGAAGTTCTCGGCTCCACACCACGAACCTGGGGGGTGAATTTAGGGGTCTCCCTTTCCCCTTTTCCAGGATTTCTGGTCCTTGCTGTGAAGATCTTCAGCACAGGAAGCATCCCAGTGAGTTCCAGGCTAAGGAAGACTCTGGACTTCTCGACCTTTCTGGAATATATTCCTGGAAATTGCTGGTGGGAACCAGAAGTTCTCAGCTCCACACCACAAACCTGGGGCTGAATTTAGGGATCCCTTTCCCATTTTCCAGGATTTCTGGTCCTTGCTATGAAGAATCTCAGTGAATTCCAGGTTAAAATGCAAGGAAGACTCTGGACTTCTCAACCTGACAGCCCATTCCAGGGGTTTTCCACCTTTTTGGATCCCCAAAGATGTTCCAGCAG
>NW_020935162.1:0-570 GCF_003984885.1 Neopelma chrysocephalum
AAGGATAAAGCCAAGCCTTGCCCTTGGAGCCGAGGGGGGGTTTTTTTGCCCCCCGACGGATTTTTTTCTGGCTTTACTTTGGTTATTTTTCAGGCGGGTCGCGTGGAGCCGCTTTTCCCAAATCCCGTTGGAATTCCGTGGCCGGGCCATTGCTGCCCTCTGCTGAGGGGAACCAGAAGTTCTCGGCTCCACACCACCAACCAATTTAGGGATCCCTTTCCAATTTTCCAGGATTTCTGGTCCTTGCAGTGAAGATCTTTAGCACAGGAAGCATCTCATTGCATTCCAGGCTAAGGAAGACTCTGGACTTCTCGATCTTTCTGGAATATATTCCTGGAAATTGCTGGTGGGAACCAGAAGTTCTCAGCTCCACACCACGAACCTGGGGATGGATTTGGGAGCCTCCCTTTCCCATTTTCCAGGACTTCTGGTCCTTGCTGTGAAGATCTTCAGCACAGGAAGCATTTCAGTGAATTCCAGGCTAAGGAAGACTCTGGACTTCTCCATCTGACACCCTGTTCCAGGGTTTTCCACCTTTTTGGATCCCCAAAGATGTTCCAGCAGAGCTGT
>NW_020935163.1:0-525 GCF_003984885.1 Neopelma chrysocephalum
TTTTTTTTGCCCCCCGACGGATTTTTTTTTGGCTTTACTTTGGTTATTTTTCAGGCGGGTCGCGTGGAGCCGCTTTTCCCAAATCCCGTTGGAATTCCGTGGCCGGGCCATTGCTGCCCTCTGCTGAGGGGAACCAGAAGTTCTCGGCTCCACACCACGAACCTGGGGGGTGAATTTAGGGGTCTCCCTTTCCCCTTTTCCAGGATTTCTGGTCCTTGCTGTGAAGATCTTCAGCACAGGAAGCATCCCAGTGAGTTCCAGGCTAAGGAAGACTCTGGACTTCTCGACCTTTCTGGAATATATTCCTGGAAATTGCTGGTGGGAACCAGAAGTTCTCAGCTCCACACCACAAACCTGGGGCTGAATTTAGGGATCCCTTTCCCATTTTCCAGGATTTCTGGTCCTTGCTATGAAGAATCTCAGTGAATTCCAGGTTAAAATGCAAGGAAGACTCTGGACTTCTCAACCTGACAGCCCATTCCAGGGGTTTTCCACCTTTTTGGATCCCCAAAGATGTTCCAGCAG
>NW_020935164.1:0-570 GCF_003984885.1 Neopelma chrysocephalum
AAGGATAAAGCCAAGCCTTGCCCTTGGAGCCGAGGGGGGGTTTTTTTGCCCCCCGACGGATTTTTTTCTGGCTTTACTTTGGTTATTTTTCAGGCGGGTCGCGTGGAGCCGCTTTTCCCAAATCCCGTTGGAATTCCGTGGCCGGGCCATTGCTGCCCTCTGCTGAGGGGAACCAGAAGTTCTCGGCTCCACACCACCAACCAATTTAGGGATCCCTTTCCAATTTTCCAGGATTTCTGGTCCTTGCAGTGAAGATCTTTAGCACAGGAAGCATCTCATTGCATTCCAGGCTAAGGAAGACTCTGGACTTCTCGATCTTTCTGGAATATATTCCTGGAAATTGCTGGTGGGAACCAGAAGTTCTCAGCTCCACACCACGAACCTGGGGATGGATTTGGGAGCCTCCCTTTCCCATTTTCCAGGACTTCTGGTCCTTGCTGTGAAGATCTTCAGCACAGGAAGCATTTCAGTGAATTCCAGGCTAAGGAAGACTCTGGACTTCTCCATCTGACACCCTGTTCCAGGGTTTTCCACCTTTTTGGATCCCCAAAGATGTTCCAGCAGAGCTGT
>NW_020935165.1:0-398 GCF_003984885.1 Neopelma chrysocephalum
ACAAACTCGTTCCTCTCAGCCCAAAATCTGCTTCAGGGACACCTCGGGCACAAATCCCCAAGTTCAGCTTTCCATGGCTGAAATCCAGGGATCAAATCCTCCCTCCTGCTTCTCCAACCTCAACTCACCTCAGACCATCCCTGCAAGACCCTTCTGGAATATATTCCTGGAAATTGCTGGTGGGAACCAGAAGTTCTCAGCTCCACACCACGAACATGGGGGGGTGAATTTAGGGATCCCTTTCCCATTTTCCAGGATTTCTGGTCCTTGCTGTGAAGATCTTTAGCACTGGAAGCATCCCAGTGAATTCCAGGCTAAGGAAGACTCTGGACTTCTCCACCTGACAGCCTGTTCCAGGGGTTTTCCACCTTTTTGGATCCCCAAAGATGTTCCAGCAG
>NW_020935166.1:0-911 GCF_003984885.1 Neopelma chrysocephalum
ACAAACTCGTTCCTCTCAGCCCAAAATCTGCTTCAGGGACACCTCGGACACAAATCCCCAAGTTCAGATTTCCATGGCTGAAATCCAGGGATCAAATCCTCCCTCCTGCTTCTCCAACCTCAACTCGCCTCAGACCATCCCTGCAAGACCTTTCTGGAATATATTCCTGGAAATTGCTGCTTCATTCCTGATGCATCCCCTAAATCATTTTGTAAGAGCTCCTGATCTCACATAATTGACTTTACACCCCATTTCTCATCATTCCTGTTCCAATATCCATGGAACTCAGAAGATGCCACATTCCAGGTTTGCCTGGAATCTTCTGGATCACCTTGACCCGAGAAATTATTCCCAGGGCTCTTTTCATCTTGGACAAAAGCAGCTCAACATTATTTGCACAACGAGAGGGGCGAGATGTCCCTGGGTCAGGTCAGAGCAGCAGCCAAGGAAATGACACACGTTCCTACCGGGAATATCCCAGGATTCAAAGTAAACCAGGAGCAGAATAACCCAAACAAGGGAAAACTCACGTGGGCAACAACCTCCTGAGGAGCTTCTCCCTCTCAGGGACAGCTGGAGAAAAGGAATTACTTTATCCAGGGATTTATTTGTATTGTTTTAAGGAGCTTTTCAACTCAACTGCAGCGGTTGGAGGAGCCAAGTGGCAGCTATGGAAAAGTTTGGAATTCTGACAACCAGAGATGTTTCCTCCGGCTGTTCCTGGATGTGAATCCACACTGGGGAGAATCCAACTGGATCCTTGGTTGTTCCAGCTCTTGTTCCAGCTGCCTCCTGCCTCAGTTTCCCTCTCTCTGAGCCACAGATTCTGAATCAAAGCCCAGTTTTGGTGCTGCCCGGGCCTGGCTTTGCCCAGAGCTCCTTTTTGGGCTCTGATTCCCCTTTTTTTGGGG
>NW_020935167.1:0-1077 GCF_003984885.1 Neopelma chrysocephalum
TCAGCCCAAAATCTGCTTCAGGGACACCTCGGCCACAAATCCCCAAGTTCAGCTTTCCATGGCTGAAATCCAGGGATCAAATCCTCCCTCCTGCTTCTCCAACCTCAACTCACCTCAGACCATCCCTGGAAAACTTTTCTGGAATATATTCCTGGAAATTGCTGCTTCATTCCTGATGCATCCCCTAAATCATTTTGTAAGAGCTCCTGATCTCACATAATTGACTTTACACCCCATTTCTCATCATTCCTGTTCCAATATCCATGGAACTCAGAAGATGCCACATTCCAGGTTTGCCTGGAATCTTCTGGATCGCCTTGACCCGAGAAATTATTCCGAGGGCTCTTTACATCTTGGACAAAAGCAGCTCAACATTATTTGCACAACAAGAGGGGCGAGATGTCCCTGGGTCAGGTCAGAGCAGCAGCCAAGGAAATGACACACGTTCCTACCGGGAATATCCCAGGATTCAAAGTAAACCAGGAGCAGAATAACCCAAACAGAGGAAAACTCACGTGGGCAACAACCTCCTGAGGAGCTTCTCCCTCTCAGGAGCAGCTGGAGAAAAGGAATTACTTTATCCAGGGATTTATTTGCGTTGTTTTAAGGAGCTTTTCAACTCAGCTCCGGCACTGGAGGAGCCAAGGGGCAGCCATGGAAAAGTTTGGAATTCTGACAAGCACAGAAAAACCTCTCATGGGCAACAACCTCCTGAGGAGCTTCTCCTGCTCAGGGAGCAGCTGGAGAAAAGGAATTACTTTATCCAGGGATTTATTTGCGTTGTTTTAAGGAGCTTTTCAACTCAGCTCCGGCGCTGGAGGAGCCAAGTGGCAGCTATGGAAAAGTTTGGAATTCTGACAAGCAGAGATGTTTCCTCCGGCTGTTCCTGGATGTGAATCCACACTGGGGAGAATCCAACTGGATCCTTGGCTGTTCCAGCTCTTGTTCCAGCTGCCTCCTGCCTCAGTTTCCCTCTCTCTGAGCCACAGATTCTGAATCAAAGCCCAGTTTTGGTGCTGCCTGGGCCTGACTTTGCCCAGAGCTCCTTTTTGGGCTCTGATTCCCCTTTTTTTGGGG
>NW_020935168.1:0-344 GCF_003984885.1 Neopelma chrysocephalum
GGGGACTCAGTGACAAGGGGGGAAAGTTGTTGGAGGTGGAAAAGCTGAAAGTGGTGCCCAGCTTCCCTCCTCCATCCTCATCCCACTCTCAGGACTGGGTTAATTTCTCAATATTTAGTAATTTTAATTTGAATAGGGGGAAAAATGGTCCAGAAATTCCCATTCAGAACCCAGAGAGAGGCAGGAGGGAGGAGATATTCCATTTCCAGAGGGACTCATGTTCTCAGAGAAGGAGGAAAGCTGTTGGAGGTGGAAAAGCTGGAAGTGGGGCTCAGATTCCCTCTCCCTTCATCGTCCCAGTCTCTGGACTGTCTCAATCCCTTAGTATTTAGTAATTTTAATTT
>NW_020935169.1:0-330 GCF_003984885.1 Neopelma chrysocephalum
AGAACCTGGGGAGAGGCAGGAGGGAGGAGATATTCCATTTCCAGAGGAACCCATCGTGGAGGGGACTCAGTGACAAGGGGGGAAAGCTGTTGGAGGTGGAAAAGCTGGAAGTGGGGCTCAGATTCCCTCTCCCTTCATCATCCCAATCTCTGGACTGTCTAAATTCCTCAGTATTTAGTCATTTTAATTTAAATAAGGGGGGAAAACGATGAAATTATCCAGAAATTCTAGTTCAGAACCTGGGGAGAGGCAGGAGGGAGGAGATATTCCATTTCCAGAGGGACTCATGTTCTCAGAGAAGGAGGAAAGATGTTGGAGGTGGAAAAGCTG
>NW_020935170.1:0-449 GCF_003984885.1 Neopelma chrysocephalum
CATCTTCAACCCAACCACCCTTTCCAATCCATCCATCCTTTCCAACCCAACCACCCTTTTCAACCCAAACACCCTCTCCAACTCATCCATCCTTTCCAACCAAACCATCCTCTTCAACCCATCCATCCTTTCTGACCCAACCACCCTTTCCAACTCAACCATACTTTCCAACCCATCCACCCTTTCCAACCCAAAGATCCTTTCCAACTCAATCACCCTTTCCAACCCAAGGATTCTCTTCAACCCAACCACCCTTTCCAACCAACCCAACAACCCTTTCCAGTCCAAGCACCCTTTCCAACCCAACCATCCTGCCCAACTTAACCATACTTTTCAACCCAACCACCCTTTCCAACCATCCCCACCACCCTTTCCAATCCAACTATACTTTCCAATCCAACAATCCTGCCCAACTCAACCATACTTTTCAACCCATCCACCCTTTTCAA
>NW_020935171.1:0-334 GCF_003984885.1 Neopelma chrysocephalum
CAGGGTGACTTGTTTAATCCATGGATTATGTAGTTTATATTCCATATACTGATTTATTTTGCTGTTGGAAGCAAGAGAAGTCCTGCGGTTCCTGGGATTTTCCTCCCCAATGTCACCAAAAGGCACCAGGAATTCGGGAATGTGGAGCTGTCCATGGACATTCTGCCTGAGGAACAACAACTTCCAGCTCCACATTCCCGAATTCCTGGTGCCTTTTGGTGACATTGGGGAGGAAAATCCCAGGAACCGCAGGACTTCTCTTGCTTCCAACAGCAAAATAAATCAGTATATGGAATATAAACTACATAATCCATGGATTAAACAAGTCACCCTG
>NW_020935172.1:0-409 GCF_003984885.1 Neopelma chrysocephalum
ACTGTAACACTTCAGGAGGGAAATAAATAAAAAAATAGACAGATAGACAAAATAATTCATTAATTAACTAATAACAGCCTCCACAAACCCCCAGGACCCAAGAGCCCCCCCCCTTCCTGGTACCTTCTGCCAGGGATGGGGGGAAGCTTTGGGAAAGGGGCTTGTTTTTATGCTAAACTGTAACACTTCAGAGGGAAATAAATAAAAATAGACAGATAGATAGACAGATAGGTAAAATAATTAATTAATTGACTAATAACAGCCTCCACAAACCCCCAGGCCCCAAGAGCCCCCCTCCCCTTCCCAGTACCTTCCACCAGGGATGGGGAAGATTTGGGAAAGGGGGCCCATTTTCATGCTAAACTGTAACACTTCAGGAGGGAAATAAATAAAAAAATAGACAGATAGA
>NW_020935173.1:0-468 GCF_003984885.1 Neopelma chrysocephalum
CTGTTGGCTGAGTTGTGTTTTGCAGGAACAATTTTTACTATTTACTAACTATTTACTGTTAACTATTTACTATCAGCTATTTACTAGCTGAGGAAATTGGTTGTCCAATACTATTTACTATCAGCTATTTACTATCAACTCTTTACTATCAACTCTTTACTATCAACTCTTTACTATCAGCTATTTACTATTAACTAACTCTTTACTATCAACTCTTTACTATCAGCTATTTACTAGCTGAGGAAATTGGTTGTCCAGTTTATGTGGAACTGAGCTGAGTTCCAAACTGGAGCTGAGGAAATTGCTTGTCCAATACTATTTACTATTAACTAAATATTTACTATCAACTAAATATTTACTATTAACTAACTATTTACTGTTACTATCAACTAAATATTTACTATTAACTAACTATTTACTGTTACTATCAACTAACTCTTTACTATCAACTAACTCTTTACTATCAAC
>NW_020935174.1:0-392 GCF_003984885.1 Neopelma chrysocephalum
TGCTTGTCCAATACTATTTACTATTAACTAAATATTTACTATCAACTGTTTAGCAGCTGAGGAATTTGGTGGTAAGAGCAGCCCTGTCTGCTGTCAGTGATGAGAGAAGCGTTTCTGCTCTGTGGTGGGTGGGGTGGAAGGGCAGCCCTGTGCTCTGCCCCACATTAGTGTCAGACAGTGCAGAGGGCAAACACAGTTAAACACACGTGAAAATCAAACAGTGGGAGTGGAAACTGCTGGTGAGAGTTTAGTGTGAGCTGATAAATGAACAATAACAAGTTTACAAACAGGGAGAGCGGGCAGAGCTCGGCCCCCGAAGCGAAGGATTCCCGGTGGCAGGAGCGAGGTGGTGCCTGTGCTGGGCTCTGGGGAGGGCAGGGCCGTGGTGCCCA
>NW_020935175.1:0-415 GCF_003984885.1 Neopelma chrysocephalum
TTCCAAATTGGAGCTGAGGAAATTGCTTGTCCAATACTATTTACTATCAACTAAATATTTACTATCAACTGTTTAGCAGCTGAGGAATTTGGTGGTAAGAGCAGCCCTGTCTGCTGTCAGTGATGAGAGAAGCGTTTCTGCTCTGTGGTGGGTGGGGTGGAAGGACAGCCCTGTGCTCTGCCCCACATTAGTGTCAGACAGTGCAGAGGGCAAACACAGTTAAACACACGTGAAAATCAAACAGTGGGAGTGGAATTTGCTGGTGAGAGTTTAGTGTGAGCTGATAAATGAACAATAACAAGTTTACAGACAGGGAGAGCGGGCAGAGCTCGGCCCCCGAACCGAAGGATTCCCGGTGGCAGGAGCGGGGTGGTGCCTGTGCTGGGCTCTGGGGAGGGCAGGGCCGTGGTGCCCA
>NW_020935176.1:0-647 GCF_003984885.1 Neopelma chrysocephalum
TACTATCAACTAACTCTTTACTATCAACTAACTCTTTACTATCAACTCTTTACTATTAACTATCTAGTTACTATCAACTGTTTACTATCAACTGTTTACTATCAACTATTTGCTATCAACTATTTGCTATCAACTATTTGCTATCAACTAACTCTTTAGTATTAACTAACTCTTTACTATCAATTATTTACTATTAACTCTTTACTATCAACTGTTTACTATCAACTAACTCTTTACTCTCAACTCTTTACTATCAACTAACTATTTACTATTAACCAACTTTATTAACTATTTACTATTAACTAACTTTACTATTAACTAACTTTACTATTAACTAACTCTTTACTATTAACTGTTTACTATCAACTATTTACTATTAACTATTTACTATTAACTAACTCTTTACTATCAACTCTTGACTATTAACTAACTATTTACCATCAACTATTTTCTATTAACTAACTACTACTAACTAACTCTTTACTATCAACTATTTACTATCAACTCTTTACTATTAACTATTTACTATTAACTAACCCTTTACTATTAACTAACTATTTACTATTAATTATTTACTATTAACTAACTCTTTACCATCAGCTCTTTACCATCAACTCTTTACTAGCTGAGGAAATTGGTTGTCCAGT
>NW_020935177.1:0-2207 GCF_003984885.1 Neopelma chrysocephalum
TGAGCCCTTCCCAGCACCCAGACTGAGCCCATCCCAGCATCCACACCAACCCCATCCCAGCATCCACACCAACCCCTTCCCAGCATCCAGACTGAGCCCTTCCCAGCATCCACACTGAGCCCTTCCCAGCCAGATCCAGGAGGGAGAAGGAAGGTGATGCCCTTCTGCTGTTGGTTTTCCCTTGCAGGACTCCTTCCTGCACCTCTTCCCTGTGATGCTGCGTTAGAGGTGATCAGAGGGACGGGCTGCAAAAGTGTCACATCCTGATATTCCAAGCGAGCTCATCCCAACCCCTGCTCCTGCAGGCAGAGCCATGGCCCAACATAACTCCTTCCCACGGTCACTGCAGCCAGACACCACTTTGGAGCAGCGTGTTGAGACCCTGATCCCCCCAGTCTGCCCCAGGGAAGGTCAGTCCCGCCCCACGGAGCAGTTCCAGGGCTCGTGGGTGGCACAGCAGGAACATCCCCAGCTCCTCCACCCACCCCCAGAGCCCACTCCCCATTTCACCCTCAGTGGGAGACGAGACAATCAGAGGCTGGGAACAGGGCTGTTATTCCTGCACACCAGACAAGGAGGATGCTGAAGGGCCCTGGCTCCACAGTGGGAATTGCTGGTTTAAGTGCAGGATGGAGAAACGGAAATGTTCCCCCTCAGCAAGTCTTGGAGATGCTTTTGCCACGTGCTCATGTGGGTCACGAGCTGGGATTTCACCTCCCAAGGCATTTCTGCACCACTGAGAGCTCAGGAGAGGAGCTGCCCATGCCACAGTGTCCCAATGTCTGCACTGGGGACACTCCACATGTGCCAGGAGCTCCTGGGATCACCCTCCACAGCCCCAGGGCCCCTCTCCATCCTTCCTCTCCTCCCTCCATCCCTGTGCTCTGGCACAGACACATATCCATCCACTCCACAGGTTTCTCACAGCTCCACAAGCCTGGCCCTGAGCAGGATGAAGCCTCCTGGCTCCTCCATCCCGGGTGATCCACCGAGGGGAAAAAGCTGCTTCTCAAGAAGAAAACCAATGTGCAGATACAGCTTTTCTCCCCAAGTCCCCACATCTATCCCTGGGGATACACCGTGGCCTCTGGGGCCCTCCAGTGCCCTGAGAAGGACAAGGAAGATCCAATATTCCACGGGCCCCATCTGGTGACGGTGCTCCCACGTTCCCCACCGGCAGGGAAGGGCACAGATGGCACCTGGCTGCTGCCAGGGGCAGCCCGTGGCCAGGACACCCAGGGATAATAAGGGAAATGAGGCATTCTGGCAAGAAATAAGGTGCCAGTTTTCAGCAGCAAAGGGTGAGATTCCCACAGCAAAGGGGGAGAGGGATCTGCTGAGGGATCCGCGCCGGGGACCCGGGAAAAGGTGCAGTGGTTCCTCCTCCCCCATCCAGGTCTGGGAAGTCTCCTGTGGGGTCCCCACACCTGCAGCAACGTGTCCTTGGGCCCCAAGGGATCAACTTGTCCCTTGCTGGAGATGCCACTGTGGCAAAGGAGGATCTTTGGGCAGCACCTGCAGGGTCTGGACCCGTCCCAGAGGTGTTGGGCAGCTGTGGGTGCCCCTAAAGCAGGGACACAGGGGACACTGCAAGGAATAGAAGGCAGCTACTCCCCATTTCTTCCCTCCAAGGACACACTGCTGCCCCAAAGCTTTGCTCCAAACCCAAAAAGCAGGTCCCATCTCAGCCTTTGCTCCCCCCAAACTGCTGAACCAGAGGAGAAACCGCAAGGAAAAATGTCCGGCTCTGTCTGTTTCTGTGCAGGGAGAAGTGAGCGTTGGTATTGCACTGATATTTATACTTCCCAGTGGGAGGGGAGGCATTACACACCACTTCCAGAGGGTATTTTCAGACAGCCACCTGCTCCTCACCATTGTGCAGGAGCACAATTGTTCTGCACCAAAACACTCCTCAGACGAGGAGCCGAAACCTCTGCGGGGTCCTCCCACCCGGGGGGGTCAGTGCAGGGGTGGGGACACCCTGACAGGGGCTGGCACCTCAAATCAGCCACATGTGACGGTTTACAGGACTGTTCACCCTTGAAGGGGGTTGTAGGGGTCATGTTGTGGGTCCTGCCTCAGTTTCCCTGTTCCCAAAACAGGCCCCATGTCCCCCCCTGACCCCGGAGAGAGGTGGGATCCCAATTTATTGCTGGGAGGAACTGTCGGGGTGAAGCCACACCAACACACAAACCTCCTGCCTTTGC
>NW_020935178.1:0-2148 GCF_003984885.1 Neopelma chrysocephalum
CTTCCCAGCATCCACACCGACCCCATCCCAGCATCCACACTGAGCCCTTCCCAGCATCCACACTGACCCCTTCCCAGCCAGATCCAGGAGGGAGAAGGAAGGTGATGCCCTTCTGCTGTTGGTTTTCCCTTGCAGGACTCCTTCCTGCACCTCTTCCCTGTGATGCTGCGTTAGAGGTGATCAGAGGGATGGGCTGCAAAAGTGTCACATCCTGATATTCCCAGCGAGCTCATCCCAACCCCTGCTCCTGCAGGCAGAGCCATGGCCCAACATAACTCCTTCCCACGGTCACTGCAGCCAGACACCACTTTGGAGCAGCGTGTTGAGACCCTGATCCCCCCAGTCTGCCCCAGGGAAGGTCAGTCCTGCCCCACGGAGCAGTTCCAGGGCTCGTGGGTGGCACAGCAGGAACATCCCCAGCTCCTCCACCCACCCCCAGAGCCCACTCCCCATTTCACCCTCAGTGGGAGATGAGACTGGGAACAGGGCTGTTATTCCTGCACACCAGACAAGGAGGATGCTGAAGGGCCCTGGCTCCACAGGGGGAATTGCTGGTTTAAGTGCAGGATGGAGAAACGGAAATGTTCCCCCACAGCAAGTCTTGGAGATGCTTTTGCCACGTGCTCATGTGGGTCACGAGCTGGGATTTCACCTCCCAAGGCATTTCTGCACCACTGAGAGCTCAGGAGAGGAGCTGCTCATGCCACAGTGTCCCAATGTCTGCACTGGAGACACTCCACCACTCCACATGTGCCAGGAGCTCCTGGGATCACCCTCCACAGCCCCAGGGCCCCTCTCCATCCCTCCTCTCTTTCCTCCATCCCTGTGCTCTGGCACAGACACCTATCCATGCACTCCACAGGTTTCTTACAGCTCCACAAGCCTGGCCCTGAGCAGGATGAAGCCTCCTGGCTTCCCAGGTGATCCACCGAGGGGAAAAAGCTGCTTCTCAAGAAGAAAACCAATGTGCAGATACAGCTTTTCTCCCCAAGTCCCCACACCTATCCCTGGGGATACACCGTGGCCTCTGGGGCCCTCCAGTGCCCTGAGAAGGACAAGGAAGATCCAATATTCCACGGGCCCCATCTGGTGACGGTGCTCCCACGTTCCCCACCGGCAGGGAAGGGCACAGATGGCACCTGGCTGCTGCCAGGGGCAGCCCGTGGCCAGGACACCCAGGGATAATAAGGGAAATGAGGCATTCTGGCAAGAAATAAGGTGCCAGTTTTCAGCAGCAAAGGATGAGATTCCCACAGCAAAGGGGGAGAGGGATCTGCTGAGGGATCCGCGCCGGGGACCCGGGAAAAGGTGCAGCGGTTCCTCCTCCCCCATCCAGGTCTGGGAAGTCTCCTGTGGGGTCCCCACACCTGCAGCAACGTGTCCTTGGGCCCCAAGGGATCAACTTGTTCTTTACTGGAGATGCCACTGTGGCAAAGGAGGATCTTTGGGCAGCACCTGCAGGGTCTGGACCCGTCCCAGAGGTGTTGGGCAGCCGTGGGTGCCCCTAAAGCAGGGACACAGGGGACACTGCAAGGAATAGAAGGCAGCTACTCCCCATTTCTTCCCTGCAAGGACACACTGCTGCCCCAAAGGTTTGGTCCAAACCCAAAAAGCAGGTCCCATCTCAGCCTTTGCTCCCCCCAAACTGCTGAACCAGAGGAGAAACCGCAAGGAAAAATGTCCGGCTCCGTCTGTTTCTGTGCAGGAAGAAGTGAGCGTTGGTATTGCACTGATATTTATACTTCCCAGTGGGAGGGGAGGCATTACACACCACTTCCAGAGGGTATTTTCAGACAGCCACCTGCTCCTCACCATTGTGCAGGAGCACAATTGTTCTGCACCAAAACACTCCTCAGACGAGGAGCCGAAACCTCTGCGGGGTCCTCCCACCCGGGGGGGTCAGTGCAGGGGTGGGGGACACCCTGACAGGGGCTGGCACCTCAAATCAGCCACATGTGACGGTTTACAGGACTGTTCACCCTTGAAGGGGGTTGTAGGGGTCATGTTGTGGGTTCTGCCTCAGTTTCCCTGTTCCCAAAACAGGCCCCATGTCCCCCCCTGACCCCGGAGAGAGGTGGGATCCCAATTTATTGCTGGGAGAAACTGTCGGGGTGAAGCCACACCAACACACAAACCTCCTGCCTTTGC
>NW_020935179.1:0-1092 GCF_003984885.1 Neopelma chrysocephalum
GACATCCTGGGAGCTCTCACATGGATGTCTGACATCCTGGGAGCTCTCACATGGATCTCTGACATCCTGGGAGCTCTCACATGGATGTCTGACGTCCTGGGAACTCTACATGGATGTCTGACATCCTGGGAGATCTCACATGGATGTCTGACATCCTGGGAGCTCTCACATGGATGTCTGACATCCCATGAGCTTTCACATGGATGTCTGACATCCTGGGAGATCTCACATGGATGTCTGACATCCCGGGAGCTTTCACATGGATGTCTGACATCCTGGGAGCTCTCACATGGATGTCTGACATCCTGGGAACTCTACATGGATGTCTGACATCCTGGGAACTCTCATATGGATGTCTGACATTCTGGGAACTCTACATGGATGTCTGACTTCCTGGGAGCTCTCACATGGATCTCTGACATCCTGGGAACTCTCACATGGATGTCTGACATCCTGGGAGCTCTCACGTGGATGTCTGATATCCTGGGAACTCTACATGGATGTCTGACATCCTGGGAGCTCTCACATGGATGTCTCACATCCTGGGAACTCTACATGGATGTCTGACATCCTGGGAGCTCTCACATGGATGTCTGATATCCTGGGAGCTCTCATGTGGATGTCTGACATCCTGGGAGCTCTCACATGGATGTCTGATATCCTGGGAGCTCTCACATGGATGTCTGATATCCTGGGAACTCTACATGGATGTCTGACATCCTGGGAGCTCTCACATGGATGTCTCACATCCTGGGAACTCTACATGGATGTCTGACATCCTGGGAGCTCTCACATGGATGTCTGATATCCTGGGAGCTCTCATGTGGATGTCTGACATCCTGGGAGCTCTGCCCTCCTGCCTGGGAGGAGAAGAGCAAAGGGAATATCAGGAACTAACAGGAAAAATGAGCCAGGGAGAGCTGTGGTAAGAGGATATGGAATATCTACAGCTGGAGCCAGCTCTGTGCCCTGCAGGAGCAGCAGTGGGCAGTGCTGGGATTGCTGGGAGGTGTCTGGGCTGTGTCTGGCTCAGTGAGGTGGAAGGTTTTAGGCTCCAGTGTCGTGCTGTGTTAGTTGGTACCTCAGAGTCAC
>NW_020935180.1:0-741 GCF_003984885.1 Neopelma chrysocephalum
ATCTCTGACATCCCAGGAGCTCTACATGGATGTCTGACATCCTGGGAACTCTCACATGGATGTCTGACATCCTGGGAGCTCTACATGGATGTCTGACATCCCAGGAGCTTTCACATGGATGTCTGACATCCTGGGAGCTCTCACATGGATGTCTAACATCCCGGGAGCTCTCACATGGATGTCTGACATCCTGGGAGCTCTCACATGGATCTCTGACATCCTGGGAACTCTCACATGGATGTCTGACATCCTGGGAACTCTCACATGGATCTCTGACATCCTGGGAACTCTCACATGGATGTCTGACATCCTGGGAGCTCTCATGTGGATGTCTGATATCCTGGGAACTCTACATGGATGTCTGACATCCTGGGAGCTCTCACATGGATGTCTTACATCCTGGGAACTCTACATGGATGTCTGACATCCTGGGAGCTCTCATGTGGATGTCTGACATCCTGGGAGCTCTCATGTGGATGTCTGACATCCTGGGAGCTCTGCCCTCCTGCCTGGGAGGAGAAGAGCAAAGGGAATATCAGGAACTAACAGGAAAAATGAGCCAGAGAGAGCTGTGGTAAGAGGATATGGAATATCTACAGCTGGAGCCAGCTCTGTGCCCTGCAGGAGCAGCAGTGGGCAGTGCTGGGATTGCTGGGAGGTGTCTGGGCTGTGTCTGGCTCAGTGAGGTGGAAGATTTTAGGCTCCAGTGTCGTGCTGTGTTAGTTGGTACCTCAGAGTCAC
>NW_020935181.1:0-377 GCF_003984885.1 Neopelma chrysocephalum
GAGGATGATGGAAGGAGAGAACGTGAGTCAGTGAGGTACGAAAGGACAAGAGACACCAGAGTAGCAGCAGCAGAAGCCAACGTGAAAATCCACAGAGAGATCCGTGAACTGGAGCCACGGGAGGAGCTCAGAAGGAGAGAACGTGACCGTGAAGTGGAAGAGAGGAGGATTTGCAGGAGAAGGGAAAGAGAAGAGCCTGTGCTGGAGAGGATTGATCAACAACGGGAGCTGGAGGTCTCAGAGCGCCGCAGCCGCCAGACACGGGACAGGGAGGAGAGAGGGGTCACCATCGACCAGAGAGAGACACGGGAGAGATGGGAAACATGTGAGGATGATGGAAGGAGAGAACGTGAGTCAGTGAGGTACGAAAGGACAAG
>NW_020935182.1:0-493 GCF_003984885.1 Neopelma chrysocephalum
TCCAGCCCCACCAACCGAGGCAAACTTTCCAAAAATATCCCTTTCACGAGGAGTTATGGTTTTCGGCTTCCTCTCTTGGGGCAAAATCCTCCCCTACCCCCAGCCCTCCATCACAGCATCCCTTCCAGCCAGCAGAGAAATGAAACACATGATATTTTGCCCCAAGAGAGGAAGCCGAAAACCATAACTCCTCGTGAAAGGGATATTTTTGGAAAGTTTGCCTCGGTTGGTGGGGCTGGAATGCGGCTCCTCGCGGTGAGTGACAAGGAGGAATTATGTTGGGACAGAAAATGGCCTTTCTTCGCCCCTCTGCCCGGCTCCCATCAGGGCTGACACCCAATATTATTTTTTTTAGGGGAGAAATAGCTGAGAGGGACCTTTGGGGGGACATTGTGGTCCCATGGGTTTGCTTGGGGACAACGTTGTCCCTCGCCCCGTGTTGTCCTCACCCAGCAGCCACCCTCCTCCCCCTATATCCCATCTCCAGCCCCAC
>NW_020935183.1:0-336 GCF_003984885.1 Neopelma chrysocephalum
GTGAAAGGGATATTTTTGGAAAGTTTGCCTCGGTTGGTGGGGCTGGAGATGGGATATAGGGGGAGGAGGGTGGCTGCTGGGTGAGGACAACACGGGGCGAGGGACAACGTTGTCCCCAAGCAAACCCATGGGACCACAATGTCCCCCCAAAGGTCCCTCTCAGCTATTTCTCCCCTAAAAAAAATAATATTGGGTGTCAGCCCTGATGGGAGCCGGGCAGAGGGGCGAAGAAAGGCCATTTTCTGTCCCAACATAATTCCTCCTTGTCACTCACCGCGAGGAGCCGCATTCCAGCCCCACCAACCGAGGCAAACTTTCCAAAAATATCCCTTTCAC
>NW_020935184.1:0-300 GCF_003984885.1 Neopelma chrysocephalum
GTGAAAGGGATATTTTTGGAAAGTTTGCCTCGGTTGGTGGGGCTGGAATGCGGCTCCTCGCGGTGAGTGACAAGGAGGAATTATGTTGGGACAGAAAATGGCCTTTCTTCGCCCCTCTGCCCGGCTCCCATCAGGGCTGACACCCAATATTATTTTTTTTAGGGGAGAAATAGCTGAGAGGGACCTTTGGGGGGACATTGTGGTCCCATGGGTTTGCTTGGGGACAACGTTGTCCCTCGCCCCGTGTTGTCCTCACCCAGCAGCCACCCTCCTCCCCCTATATCCCATCTCCAGCCCCAC
>NW_020935185.1:0-1086 GCF_003984885.1 Neopelma chrysocephalum
TGAGCTGCTGAGAAATGGCTCTTTACACCCCAAAGCAGCAAATCATCATTTCTATTCAATACTGAGGCTTGTGAGAAAACACCCAGTCTGTTCTGAGCTGCTGAGAAATGGCTCTTTACACCCCAAAGCAGCAAATCATCATTTCTATTTAATAGAAATATTCAAAATTTAATAGAAATTTAATAGAATAGAAATATAAAAAAATTAAATTGTGAGAAGACACCGAGTCTGTTCTGACCTGCACGTGGGAAACCAGGTGTGTGACTGACCGAGGGCAAAGCAGATAAATCTGAATTTCCCAACAGTAAAAAAAAATCTGAATTTCCCTATTTTTTTTTCCGATTAAACCCTGAATTTTTGCCTAAACTGCTGCATTTCAGCTGGGCCAGGGGGAGCCCAGCCCTCCCGTGGGGGGCTGTGTTACCATTCAGCAATGCTCCTGTGGGTCCGGGACACTGATGTCTCGATGTCGATGGGGTGGTAGCGCAGCCCCCGCAGCTCCAGAGTCTCATCCAGGGCTCCCACCACGTACAGGGCGTCGTGGCGCTCTGGGGAGAGAGGGAAAACAGCTCTAAGGGTTGGAATTCAGGTACAACAGAGCGTCTGCTACAGGCCAAAGAATCGTGGAATGGTTTGGGTGGGAAGGGGCCTTAAAGATCAGCCAGTTCCACATGGCAGGGACACCTCCCACTAGCCCAGGTTGCTCCAACCTGGCCTGGGACACTTCCAGGGATGGGGCATCCTCTGGGAAATGCATTCCAGGGCCTCACCACCCTCACAGAGAGGAATTTCTTCCCAAAATCCCATCTAAAATCTGCTGGCACTTTGAAGCCAATCCCCCTTGTCCTGACACTCCCTTGGAAATAGTCTCTCTCCACCTTTTCTGCAGGTTCCCTTCAGGTCCTGGAAGGCCACAATGAGGTGACCCCAAAGCCTTCCCTTCTCCAGGCTGAACAATCCCAATTCTCCAGCCTTTCCCCACGGCAGAGCTGCTCCATCCCTCTGATCTTCCCCTCCGGACTCTCTCCAGCAGCTCCATGTCCTCCCTGTGCTGTTCCCCAGGGCTGGAGGCAGCTCTGCAGGGGA
>NW_020935186.1:0-1057 GCF_003984885.1 Neopelma chrysocephalum
CAAAGCAGCAAATCATCCTTTCTATTCAATACTGAGGCTTGTGAGAAAACACCCAGTCTGTTCTGACCTGCACAGAAATGGCTCTTTACACCCCAAAGCAGCAAATCATCATTTCTATTTAATAGAAATATTCAACATTTAATAGAAATTTAATAGAATAGAAATATAAAAAATTAAATTGTGAGAAGACACCGAGTCTGTTCTGACCTGCACGTGGGAAACCAGGTGTGTGACTGACCGAGGGCAAAGCAGATAAATCTGAATTTCCCAACAGAAAAAAAATCTGAATTTCCCTCTTTTTTTTCCCCTGATTAAACCCTAAATTTTTGCCTTAACTGCTGCACTTCAGCTGGGCCAGGGGGAGCCCAGCCCTCCCGTGGGGGGCTGTGTTACCATTCAGCAATGCTCCTGTGGGTCCGGGACACCGAGGTCTCGATGTCGATGGGGTGGTAGCGCAGCCCCCGCAGCTCCAGAGTCTCATCCAGGGCTCCCACCACGTACAGGGCGTCGTGGCGCTCTGGGGAGAGAGGGAAAACAGCTCTAAGGGTTGGAATTCAGGTACAGCAGTGTGTCTGCTACAGGCCAAAGAATCGTGGAATGGTTTGGGTGGGAAGGGGTCTTAAAGATCAGCCAGTTCCACATGGCAGGGACACCTCCCACTAGCCCAGGTTGCTCCAACCTGGCCTGGGACACTTCCAGGGATGGGGCATCCTCTGGGAAATGCATTCCAGGGCCTCACCACCCTCACAGAGAGGAATTTCTTCCCAAAATCCCATCTAAAATCTGCTGGCACTTTGAAGCCAATCCCCCTTGTCCTGACACTCCCTTGGAAATAGTCTCTCTCTCCACCTTTCCTGCAGGTTCCCTTCAGGTCCTGGAAGGCCACAATGAGGTGACCCCAAAGCCTTCCCTTCTCCAGGCTGAACAATCCCAATTCTCCAGCCTTTCCCCACGGCAGAGCTGCTCCATCCCTCTGATCACCCCTTCCGGACTCTCTCCAGCAGCTCCACGTCCTCCCTGTGCTGTTCCCCAGGGCTGGAGGCAGCTCTGCAGGGGA
>NW_020935187.1:0-390 GCF_003984885.1 Neopelma chrysocephalum
GCTTCCTGTGGGCACAGGGAAAGAGAGAGGGGATTAGTGGAGGGGGGGAACATGAGCCCTGGTTGGGGTTGGACAGCTCCTGTTCCCACGGGAACTGGGGCCACCTGGAATTTCAAGCTGTTCCTTCTCTTATGGCTCGTGAGACAACCCCTGTCCTGATGGGCCACCTCAACCCCCTCCCAGGGGATGCTGCTGGAGGTGAAGCACAGAAGGGTCTTTTCCAGCCTCAGACTGTCTCCAGGTTTGGCTCAGGACCATGGGTGGAGGGTGGGAGGGTGGCTGGAAAGGAATGTGTGCTGCTCTTCCAGCCCTCAGCCCTGACTGGTATCAAATTCTGGTCCAGAAAGGATGTTCTCCTTTTCCTCAGCCCCTGACTGGCATCAAATCCTT
>NW_020935188.1:0-441 GCF_003984885.1 Neopelma chrysocephalum
GCTTCCTGTGGGCACAGGGAAAGAGAGAGGGGATTAGTGGAGGGGGGAACATGAGGCCTGGTTGAGCTTGGACAGCTCCTGTTCCCACGGGAACTGGGGACACCTGGAATTTCAAGCTGTTCCTTCTCTTATGGCTCGTGAGACAACCCCTGTCCTGATGGGCCACCTCAACCCCCTCCCAGGGGATGCTGCTGGAGGTGAAGCACAGAAGGGTCTTTTCCAGCCTCAGACTGTCTCCAGGTTTGGCTCAGGATCATGGGTGGAGGGTGGGAAGGTGGCTGGAAAGGAATGTGTGCTGCTCTTCCAGCCCTCAGCCCTGACTGGCATCAAATTCTGGTCCAGAAAGGATGTTCTCCTTTTCCTCAGCCCCTGAATGGCATCAAATTCTGGTCCATAAAGGATGTTCTCCTTCACCCTCAGCCCCTGGCATCAAATCCTTGC
>NW_020935189.1:0-611 GCF_003984885.1 Neopelma chrysocephalum
TACTCATCTAACATTATTCTATACTCATCTAACATTATCCTATACTCTGTGCTCATCTTGGGTTCCCTGTTTTGTTTCTTAGCAGCCCTAAACATCTCGTGCTGCTCACTGTCAGGCAGGACTCTGGTCTAGATAAACCTGCAGGTACAACCCACTCTGAGATGGGATTTAGAGCTTCAGGAAAGCCCAAGTCCCACAGGAACTTGCCCATTTTGGCAAGTTCTTTTTGAGAGAAGCAAACACAGGCCCCCACTCTGTGTGACAGGAACGAAAGAGGCAGAGGAACAATCACTACAATCTGAGGGTGTAAAATGTGTCCTGTAAGGGAGCAAACCAACAAGAGCAGGTACAAGACCCCTGTTCTGTGGTGGGGAAACACCTGCCAAGACTCCCCGTGGATGGGACCTCTCCGAGTAGGAGATTAGTGACATTTAAGCTGGAGCCAAATATGAAAAATAATAAAAGCACTGACGGATATCACTGCAATTCTTGCTCATTTCCAAAGGCCACTTACTGGCTTTTCTCCTCACCTTCTCCTTCCATAAATCTGCACACGTTCCCTCAGATGACATCAGAAACTGGGAAGGCATTAGTCATGTGCAGACAAGTGG
>NW_020935190.1:0-646 GCF_003984885.1 Neopelma chrysocephalum
CTAACATTATCCTATACTCATCTAACATTATCCTATACTCATCTAACGTTATTCTATACTCATCTAACATTATTCTATACTCTGTGCTCATCTTGGGTTCCCTGTTTTGTTTCTTAGCAGCCCTAAACATCTCGTGCTGTTCACTGTCAGGCAGGACTCTGGTCTAGATAAACCTGCAGGTACAACCCACTCTAAGATGGGATTTAGAGCTTCAGGAAAGCCCAAGTCCCACAGGTACTTGCCCATTTTGGCAAGTTCTTTTTGAGAGAAGCAAACACAGGCCCCCACTCTGTGTGACAGGAACAAAAGAGGCAGAGGAACAATCACTACAATCTGAGGGTGTAAAATGTGTCCTGTAAGGGAGCAAACCAACAAGAGCAGGTACAAGACCCCTGTTCTGTGGTGGGGAAACACCTGCCAAGACTCCCTGTGGATGGGACCTCTCCGAGTAGGAGATTAGTGACATTTAAGCTGGAGCCAAATATGAAAAATAATAAAAGCACTGACGGATATCACTGCAATTCTTGCTCATTTCCAAAGGCCACTTACTGGCTTTTCTCCTCACCTTCTCCTTCCATAAATCTGCACACGTTCCCTCGGATGACATCAGAAACTGGGAAGGCATTAGTCATGTGCAGACAAGTGG
>NW_020935191.1:0-739 GCF_003984885.1 Neopelma chrysocephalum
CTCTGTCCCTATCCCTGGATCCTGCTCTGTCCCTGTCCCTGGATCCTTGTCTGTCCCTGGATCCTTCTCTGTCCCTTCCCTGGATCCTTTTCTGTCCCTATCCCTGGATCCTTGTCTGTCCCTATCCCTGAATCCTACTCTGCCCCTTCCCTGGATCCTTCTCTGTCCCTGTGTCCTGCTCTGCCCCATCCCTGGATCCTCCTCTACCACTTCCCACTGTCAGTGCAGGGGCTGGAGCAGGACCTGGGGCTTCCTTTTGCTTCCCTTGTTTTTGGTGTGTCCCTGCTCAGGGCTGCAGTCAGAAGTCACAACCAGGTGACTAAAGGGGAGGTAAATGGGGCAGTGAAGCTCACAGGGGGTTCTCTTCACCCAGAGGTGATGTTTGGGTGTCTGTTGTCATGGAATCCCGGGATGGTTTGGGCTGGGAGGGACCTCCCACCAGCCCAGGTTGCTCCAAGCCCCGTCCAACCTGGCCTTGGACACTTCCAGGGATCCAGGGGCAGCCACAGCTTCTCTGGGCAACCTGTGCCAGGGCCTCCCCACCCCCGAATTCCTTCCCAATGTCTCCTCAAAATCTCCCCTCTTTCCATTTAAAGTCCTCAGGGGGCCTCCAAGTGACCCGGCAGGACAAGGGGCTCTCCTAAAGGACATTTATTTTCATTTTGCTGGTGTAATTCTTCCCTTCTTCCCATAACTCATCAAACCCTGTGCTAGAGAACGGGTTTCTCCACCCCTCTCT
>NW_020935192.1:0-609 GCF_003984885.1 Neopelma chrysocephalum
ACTCTGCCCCATCCCTGAATCCTACTCTGTCCCTATCCCTGGATCCTTCTCTGCCCCATCCCTGGATCCTCCTCTACCACTTCCCACTGTCAGTGCAGGGGCTGGAGCAGGACCTGGGGCTTCCTTTTGCTTCCCTTGTTTTTGGTGTGTCCCTGCTCAGGGCTGCAGTCAGAAGTCACAACCAGGTGACTAAAGGGGAGGTGAATGAGGCAGTGAAGCTCACAGGGGGTTCTCCTCACCCAGAGGTGATGTTTGGGTGTTTGTTGTCATGGAATCCCGGGATGGTTTGGGCTGGGAGGGACCTCCCACCAGCCCAGGTTGCTCCAAGCCCCGTCCAACCTGGCCTTGGACACTTCCAGGGATCCAGGGGCAGCCCCAGCTTCTCTGGGCAACCTGTGCCAGGGCCTCCCCACCCCCGAATTCCTTCCCAATGTCTCCTCAAAATCTCCCCTCTTTCCATTTAAAGTCCTCAGGGGGCCTCCAAGTGACCCGGCAGGACAAGGGGCTCTCCTAAAGGACATTTATTTTCATTTTGCTGGTGTAATTCTTCCCTTCTTCCCAAAACTCATCAAACCCTGTGCTAGAGAACGGGTTTCTCCACCCCTCTCT
>NW_020935193.1:0-320 GCF_003984885.1 Neopelma chrysocephalum
TCTGTCCCTATCCCTGGATCCTGCTCTGTCCCTGTCCCTGGATCCTGCTCTGTCCCTGGATCCTTGTCTGTCCCTGGATCCTTGTCTGTCCCTGTCCCTGGATCCTTGTCTGTCCCTATCCCTGGATCCTTCACTGTCCCTATCCCTGGATCCTTCACTGTCCCTATCCCTGAATCCTACTCTGCCCCATCCCTGGATCCTGCTCTGTCCCTGTCCCTGGATCCTTCTCTGTCCCTTCCCTGGATCCTTCTCCATCCCTATCCCTGAATCCTTCTCTGTCCCTTCCCTGGATCCTTCTCTGTCCCTATCCCTGGATCCTG
>NW_020935194.1:0-306 GCF_003984885.1 Neopelma chrysocephalum
GCTGCTGCCAAGGGATGAGCAACACTCAGCCCTCAGCCTTCCCTTAGCCCTCCCTGGCTTTTTCCCTCCCATCTGTCCTGTTTGCAGGGAGAGGCTGCAGAGGATCCATCCGTGATGCCCCTGCCGGGCACTGGGAATGTTTGAGGGATCCATCCACACCCACATCCACACTGGGAAGGGGCAGTGCCTGGCCCTGTTTGGGGCAGGGAGGGGACACAGAGCTGAGCTTTGCAGGGATCACTCATTGACATCCTCAGGTGCTGCTGCCAAGGGATGAGCAACACTCAGCCCTCAGCCTTCCCTTAG
>NW_020935195.1:0-412 GCF_003984885.1 Neopelma chrysocephalum
GACTGGCAGGAGACCCACCCCAAATGTTCCCCCCCATTATTAGGACAGCACAGCTCTGTCCCACATCCCCACACTCTTGACAAGCTCTGGAAGGTTGAGGAGCTCTGTGTGAGACAGAAGGTCCAGACAGCGAGGTCAGAGCCACACATGACCCTCTTGAGAAAGATCTCCCCTCTCCCACATGCAGGATTTTCTAGTTGCAAACCAAAACCAATGTGAGATACAACCCAGCAATGACTTTTACTCCAAAGTTTCTTGCATTAACCCTTGAATTTTCATGGAGTTAAAGGATGACACTCCCCTGCTCCCACTGCAGGGATGTTGATCCATCCGACTGGCAGGAGACCCACCCCAAATGTTCCCCCCCATTATTAGGACAGCACAGCTCTGTCCCACATCCCCACACTCTTGA
>NW_020935196.1:0-531 GCF_003984885.1 Neopelma chrysocephalum
GGTGTCTGGTAAAAACTAGAGGGGAAAAAAAATGTAATAGTAAAAAACCAATAGTGAATAATAGTAAAATAGTAAGAATAGTAAAAGGGTGTCTGGCAAAAACTAGAGGGGAAAAAAATATAATAGTAAAAAAAAATAGTGAATAGTAGTAAAATAGTAAAAATAATGGTGAAAGAGTGTCTGGCAAAAACTAGAGGGGAAAAAAAAATAAGAGTAAATTAAGTTAGGCTTTGAATGTGTCTTCCATAAGGACACATGAATGTGTATTTCATAAGGATGCAGGGGAATATATTTCATAAATTTTTCATCATTTCAAAATTAATCAAAAAATATTTCCTAAGTATACAGGGAAAATAAAGTCCCCAATATCTTCCTCATGTCCAAGGCCAGGTTGGAGCTGCCTGGGCTGGTGGAAGGTGTCCCTGCCCATGGTAGGGGTGGAATGAAATGATTTTAAGGTCCCTTCCAACCCAAACCATTCCATGATTCCCCTGGAACTGCCCTCCCAGCCCCTTTTTGGGCACAGCACAG
>NW_020935197.1:0-657 GCF_003984885.1 Neopelma chrysocephalum
AAGAATAGTAAAAGGGTGTCTGGTAAAAACTAGAGGGGAAAAAAAATATAATAGTAAAAAAACAATAGTGAATAATAGTAAAATAGTAAGAATAGTAAAAGGGTGTCTGGCAAAAACTAGAGGGGAAAAAATATAATAGTAAAAAAAACAATAGTGAATAGTAGTAAAATAGTAAAAATAATGGTGAAAGGGTGTCTGGCAAAAACTAGAGGGGAAAAAAAATATAAGAGTAAATTAAGTTAGGCTTTTAATGTGTCTTCCATAAGGACACATGAATGTGTATTTCATAAGGATGCAGGGGAATATATTTCATAAATTTTTCATCATTTCAAAATTAATCAAAAAATATTCCCTAAGTATACAGGGAAAATAAAGTCCCCAATATCTCCCTGATGTCCAAGGCCAGGTTGGAGCTGCCTGGGCTGGTGGAAGTTGTTCCTGCCCATGGCAGGGGTGGAATGAGATGATTTTAAGGTCCCTTCCAACCCAAACCATTCCATGATGTCCAAGGCCAGCATGGAGCTACCTGGTCTAGTGGAAGGTGTCCCTGCCCATGGCAGGAGGTGGAATGGGATGATTTTAAGGTCCCTTCCAACCCAAACCATTCCACGATTCCCCTGGAACTGCCCTCCCAGCCCCTTTTTGGGCACAGCACAG
>NW_020935198.1:0-7613 GCF_003984885.1 Neopelma chrysocephalum
CTGCCCACGCTGGGGGATCAGCCCAGGGCATGGGGGGTCTGGGCTGGGGCATCTCCAGCCTCTCACCCACCAACATCCCCAAATCCTTCTCCCAGGGCTGCTCCTGTGATACCTTTAAATAAAGGGATCATTCAGGTGTCTCAGTCCAAGCAGAGTCTCACTCTTCCATCTCTATAGTCATCACTTCTACCTCTCTCCCAGACACAAACAGCTCCCAGGCTCTGGCTCCCTTTCCTCAACACTCCCCACACAGGATCCTGGAATCTCCTTCTCAGACTTTACAAAACATCCCAAAAAATCCACGGATGTAGAAGCACCGTTTGCTCATCGTTGCTCTGAGCCAGCAAGATTCCAAAACCCCCCAGCTATTCCAAAATGCAAACAGGTCGCTTTTAAGTGCATTTAATGGCATGACTTAAAAAAACCCCAAGTATATTTAGCAGAATAATGGTCCCAAATGATGGAAAACACCTCTGAGGGTTTCCTAGAGAGTTATCAGACTTTGTGTCCTCCTCAAAACAGTCCCCACTGAGGCAGAACAAAGGGATTCTGGGCCGTTCTTTAGGACAGGAAGCCAAGGATTCTGTGTCCAACTGATAGTGCAAAAGGAATTTTAAAAAGGCAACATGTCATGTCTCAGGCCCGGAGCCAATTTGCTTCAAAGGACCTCGGTGTCCCCAGAGGGAAAATTGAGAAGGAGAAAGGAAAAAAAAAAAAACAACATACATGTAGAAAACAAAGAAATTCTGCACAAGGTTTTTTGCGTTTCGCTTTCCCTCCGGCACCGACCCGGATCCGTCCACACGGAGCACGTGGAATGCTGAGCTCCTAAAGCTGTTCCTCAGCTCCTGGGCTGTGGAGCTGCCCCTTATCACAAGATCCAGGCGTTTCCAGGCCAGGAGAGGCTGTCAGGGCCATGGATCTCCTTCACAAACACACGGAGCAGCCCAGCAATTCCCAAAGCCGCCAGAATCATCCCAAAGTTACTACATCCACCAATTCCTAATCCAGCTGCAAAAGTACACACAGAGCATTTCATTAGTGGGATTAAAATCAGTTTGCAACTCTGGTTTTATCCAGGGGAAGTGGAAGGTGAGGGATGCTGGAGCAGCAGAGGGATCAGCTCCCCAGCTACATCCCTTCCCAATGCACCTTCCCTTGGTTCCCGCTTTTGGATCCCAGTGATTTCCCTGGTGATATTCCACCACCCAAGAGAATGGCAGTTCCCACACACACATTTACTCCACACAGCAAATGACCCCTCTTATCCCAGGTTTTTCCCCCAAAAAACATCAGCTAGCAAAGCTACTTCACTCCAAAGAAAGGTGGTGCAGACAGCAGCGAACACTGAGGGAATTTCACGCTCCGTGCCTGCGGAATACATTCCCTAAATCCCATCCCACACGAAGATTAAAGAGCCAAAGCCATTTCTCATCTATTTACACCTTTGGCTTGTCAAAACACAGTGCCCTTCAGCGGCAGTTCCGATGTCTTCCCTCAGAGGAAAAAATAAAGGCCTGACTTTTCCTGTTTGGGAAGTGGGCAAAGGGAAAAACACCGTCGGATGCGGGTTCCATTTCGGAAAAACACTAAAAAAACCCCGACACACGGCACAGGATGTGTAAAAATAGGGCTCCTGATTAGATCAGGACAACTGAGTATTTATGAGTCCCACCTTGTTGGCTTGGGGAGGGACTTGTCCCTCTCACCCACCCGGAATTGCACATTCCACGTGGGAAAGGCAGATGAAATGTCCTGCGGCAGAGACTGATGGATTTAAGGCACGTCCAAAGCTTTGAAAGGATTCAGTGGGTTAATTAAGATCAGTTTGATGCCAATCAAGGACCAATTAATTCCAGTGGGACAGTGGATCATCTCAGCTCTGGAGCCAGGCTGGGAGAGCTGGGGGGGTTCCCCTGGAGAAGAGAAGGCTCCAGGGAGAGCTGAGAGCCCCTGGCAGGGCCTAAAGGGGCTCCAGGAGAGCTGGAGAGGGACTGGGGACAAGGGAGGGAGGGACAGGACACAGGGAATGGCTTCACATGGACAAAGCACAGGGTTAGATGGGATATTGGGAAGGAATTCCTGGCTGAGAGGGTGTTGAGGCCCTGGCCCAGGTTGGGCAGAGAAGCTGTGGCTGCCCCTGGATCCCTGGAAGTGTCCAAGGAGAGGTTGGATGGGGCCTGGAGCAACCTGGGCTAGTGGAAGGTGTCCCTGCCCATGGCAGGGGGGTGGAACAAGGTGAACTTTAAGGTGCTTTCCAACCCAAACCATTCCATGATTCCATGATCTACATCAGGCTCTCAGCAAGGAAATTGGAAGCTCCTGGTTTTGCCCATCCTAGGCATAAATCAAGTCCCCAAATCATCCCTCAGCTTTCCCAGACAACCCCCTCCATCCCAGTGGTGGGGGGAAGAAACCCCAAAAGCCAAACAAACAACAAATTCTGCGTATAATCCCTCTCCATGCAGCTCCCAAGTGTCCAAGTGAATGGAGACACAAATCCCTGGAGCAGCTGCCTGGAGCCGGCCCCTCACACAGGTGTGGATCCCCCACCCATCCCTTGGGATTGGCCATCAATCCCTTGGGATTGGTTATTTCTGCTGGTTGAGGTAGCAAAGCTCCCGACTCAGGAATTATCTTTCCATGGCTGGAGATGCTTCGAGCAGGAGCTGCTCTAAAAGTACCTCCCACATGACACATATATATATATATTATATATATAATGTATATATTTTATGTATATGGTTTGTATATACATATATAATTATATATTTATATATATTATATATAACGTATATATTTTAAGGTATATGTTTCTATAAATCTTTTATATATTATATATAACATATATATTTTATATATATTTATATATAAATATATATTATATATGTGTATAAGTTTTATGTATATATTTTATATATAATTATATATATTTATATATTATATATTATATACAATGTATATATCAATGTATATATTCTATATATTTCTATACATATTTATATATTTTATATATATTATATAACATATATATTTTATATATATATTTTATATATACATATATGTTTATATATGTATTTATAAAAATATAAAATATAATATATATTTTATATTTATTTACACTTATACATATATACTTATATAATATATCTATTTATATACATATAAATATATATTATATATTTTGTATGCATTTTATATATAAAATAGGTTTATATCTTCATACATTTATATATAAATGTATATTGCTATCTAGTATATACATATATATATTTATATAAATGTGTAATTTTTATAAATAAAATATGAATTAAACATATCTAAATATATTTTTTGTATATATTATATATAAATATCTGTTATGTATTCACACATTCATAAGTTAATATATATTATAGGTCCATGTTATTTTTTATATATTTTCTATCTAAAAATATATGTTCTATGCAGTTACACTTTTATATATATATATTAATATATATTATACATCCATATATTTTCTATTTAAAAATATATGTTCCATATATCTATATATTTATATAAATATATTAATATATTATATATACATATATATTTTGTATATGTTTATATATAAATATGTCTTTTATATATTTATACATTTATAAATATATTTCATATATTATATATACTTGTTTTTCACATAAAAATATATGTTTATATATGTATACATTTATATATACTTATATATCATATATACATGTTTTATACATATTTATATAAAAATATGTGTTTATATATTTATACATTAATACACAAAATATATGTATATATTGTATATGCATTTATATTATACATTTTATATATAAAATATATTTATATTTACTTATACATTTATATATATAAATATATATATTTTTTTGTACACACACAGAGGTGTCTAAATATGAGGTTCCCAGGTGGAAAACACAAAATTGGGAGAAGGTGCAGAATTTAGTGTCTAATTGCATTAAAGAAATAACACAGAAAGAAGAAGTAACGGTATGGATTAAACTCATGAATCATCACTTAATTAAGAAATTAAAAATAAAGCAGCTATTGCTCAGAAAGGAGAAGGGGAGAAGTTTTGATATGAAGGATTTGCAGCAGGGATTAAATAACTGAGTTGTGTAAAATTATCTTAATAATTTGGTGGCAGAGGGAGGCCGTGAGTCACCACCCCAGAACTCGACAGTTCCGCCTGGGGCCAAACCCTCCCAAAGGAAGAGGAAACAACCCACCAGGAACAGGGAAATGCCTGGAATGCCTCGTTATTTTAAAGATGTAAATCACTTTAAAAACAAAAAACAAAAAAAAATCGAAAATAAGAGCAACCTGTTTGCCCTCACACTGGTTAAACTATTCCACACCAGACTTGGAAGTGTGGAATATCCTGAGCTGGAAGGGTCCCAGAGGGATCATCCAGTCCAGCTCCTGGCCCTGCACAGACACTCCAACAATCCCAGCCTGTCCCTGGGAGCATTGTCCCAACTCTCCCGGAGCTCTGGCAGCCTCGGGGCCGTGCCCACTGATGGTTTACTGGGATCAGACCAGTTGGTTCCAGTACAGCAACTCCTGCTGCACATGGAATAGTTTGTGAGCCATGGCACGGGAGAGTCACTCCATGAAAACTCACATGCGGAGCACCAGGAGATGCTGGAAAGGACAAAAGAGTCTCACACAGAGAGAGATGCAAAGAGTTGGTTGGGGGTGAAGGGTCCTGAGGAGCCCACACAGAGATCCCTGGGACAAAACCATGGAATGGGTTGGAAGGGAACTTAAAGCTCATCCTGTTCCACCCCCTGCCATGGACAGAGACACCTTCCACTAGACCAGGCTGCTCCAACCTGGCCTTGGACACTTCCAGGGATCCAGGGGCAGCCACAGATTCTTTGGGAAATTCATTCCAGGGTCTCACCACCCTCACAGGGAGGAATTCCTTCCCATTATCCCATTTAAATCTCCACTTTTCCAGTTTGAAGCCATTCCCTGTGTGCTGTCCCTCCATGCCTTGTCCCCAGTCCCTCTCCAGCTCTCCTGGAGCCCCTTCAGGCCCTGCAAGGGGCTCTCAGCTCTCCCTGCAGCCTTCTCTTCTCCAGGGGAACCCCCCCAGCTCTCCCAGCCTGGCTCCAGAGCAGAGGGGCTCCAGCCCTGGCAGCAGCTCCGGGGCCTCCTCTGGACTCTCTCCAGCAGGACAAACCTCCCACCCAAAACTGCTTCACCTTTGGATTTTCCCGTTGCTCAGGTTAAACAGCACCTCCTGAACGCCACCAATCCACAGCCCAACAATTCCCAACCCTGCCAGGACCAACACGGATCATCCATGAGAGCTTCCAGGAACACACCTACTCCCTTCTCCTCGTGCCAGACGTTGGGCAAACGGACCATAAATCTTATTTTTAAAACTTGAAAAAAAAAAAATCTCCCAGAGGAAACATTCCAAAATGCAATTACCCTAAATACAGCACATTTTTATTCTGCGTCTCCGCCAACATTAAGTTGTTTTTTTAATGGCATTTTCCAGCTTCTGGATGGGAATTTATGTGTTTGTTATCCCTCCCCACCTTAGGAGAGATGGCTTCTCCCAAACTCCTGGCCAGCCACACACCCAAAATAAACAAATTGCTCCTTTATTATACATTTTCTGAGTAAACACGGGGAAAAACTGTAAACCTTGGACACTTAGGGATGTTTTTCTGCTGGAAAACTGCACCACTCAGCCCATTACAGCAAAGGACTGGATGCAAACACACCATTCACAGAAGTGGCCAAGAAAAAAAGAGAAATACTGAAAAAAACACAACTTTCAGTGAAGAAAATCACCTCTGGGTAACGTTCACTGCACTAGAAATAGGAAGGGAAGTGGGTTTTTTTGCGTTTTCCTCCCCAAACCAGCTCTAATTTCTGTGGTTACTGGGGGTTTATTGGGTTTTCAGCGAGCAGATGGTCAGGTCACAAAATCCCCTCACTGGACACAGTAAGTGCTGGTGATTCCAGTGGGAATTTGTGTTTTCAGCACCCCTGGGACACCCTTTGGCCTCTGCACTGACGGGGCCAGGCTGGAGCAGCCAAACAATCCCTGCCTGGTTGTATCCTCTGGGAAAAGGAGTCATAGGGATGTCGGCATCCAACCTTCCCAAGCTCACACAGAGAGAAGAAAAACACCTCAACATGCAACACCTGCAACTGCTTTAAGACACCTCACAGCCCTGTGATTCCATGTTTTCCCAAGAAATAGAGCAGAAAATGGGGATACTCCCACTGTGCAGGGATGGAAGCGCTGCAGCTGCTGTTCACTCAGCAGAGCTGCCCTGTGGAAGGGGATGGTCCCCCAGGACTGAGGCACAGACACCAAAAAAAACCCTTTTAAACCCCTCCTGGGTGTCACAGTGCTGATGCAGAAGGACATAAACACCCCGGGGGTTGAAGCAGCCTTGGCAGGACTGCTCCTTCCAGCCTTGAAACACAACTCACTGCTCAGCCAGGACGCACAAAAATCAACATTTTGCTCTCCTGGCTCATTACTCAGATGAGTATTTTCTGCTCAAAGACGAAAAACCTCACGGCCTTTCAGAAAAGTTAGTGTTTGAATCAATACATTTGTATTTTGGGGAGAGAGAAAGCACAGAGGACGGACTGAGCCGGGGGCAAGTGAGTCTGAGCAGCAGTTTCAGCTCTGTTTCTGCAGCAGCTCCAGTGTTTTGCTGCTCTGGGAGGTTGAGAAATCGCCCCCTGGGCAGAGCCCTGCTGCTCTTCCCACAACCTCTGTGGCTGAGGATGTGGAGCTCCGAGGAAGCATCTTCTCAGTCAACACTTGGAAGCACAAGGAGACAATTAACAGCATGTTTGGGGATTAAGAGCGCGGTGGAATCCAGCCAGAGGGTGAAGTGTTCACACACTCTCAATCTTAAGGCGAGTTTTCCTCTCCCTGGAAGTCTCTCCAACCCCATCCCATCTTTCAGCACTGCCTTGCCTTCTCCTCAGGTCCTCCCCCACTCCTGCCCACCCCATGGACAGCAGGGGCTGAGCAGAGAATCCCAGAATGGTTTGGGTTGGAAGGGACCTTGAAGTTCACCTTGTTCCACCCCCTGCCATGACAGGGACACCTTCTACTCTCCCAGGTTGCCCAACTCCCGTCCAACCTGGCCTTGGACACTTCCAGGGATCCAGGGGCAGCCACAGCTTCTCTGCCCAACCTGGTACAGGGTCTCAACACCCTCACAGCCAACAACTCCTTCCCAATATCCCATCTATCCCTGCCCTCTGGCACTGGGAAGCCATTCCCTGTGTCCTGTCCCTCCATCCCTTGTCCCCAGTCCCTCTCCAGCTCTCCTGGAGCCCCTTCAGGCCCTGCAAGGGGCTCTCAGCTCTCCCTGGAGCCTTCTCTTCTCCAGGGGAACCCCCCCAGCTCTCCCAGCCTGGCTCCAGAGCAGAGGGGCTCCAGCCCTGGCAGCAGCTCCGGGGCCTCCTCTGGACTCTCTGCAGCAGCTCCACGTCCTTGTGCTGTTGTTCCCAGGGCTGGAGCAGCTCTGCAGGGGGGTCTCAGCTGAGCCAGGGGCAGAGGGGCAGAATCCCCCCCTGCCCTGCTGCCCACGCTGGGGGATCAGCCCAGGGCA
>NW_020935199.1:0-2616 GCF_003984885.1 Neopelma chrysocephalum
GGGGGGGGGAAGTTTTGCTCCCACAGGGGTGTCTGAGTCTCAGATTTCATCCCAGAAGCTGGGGGCAAAGCAAGAGAGGCCTTTCAGCCACATTTTGAAGGGGTAACACGTTTAAATTTGGCTGCCCTGGGCATCACAGCACTGCCCATGTCCCCAGGTGCCACATCCACAGGGCTTTTAAATCCCCCAGGGATGGGGACTCCAGCCCTGCCCTGGGCAGCTGTGCCAGGGCTGGACACCCTTTCCAGGAAGAGATTTTTCCAGTGTCCAACCTAAACCTTCCTGGCACAGCTTGAGGCTGTTTTGTCTCCCCCTATCCCTCTCAGAACCTCATCCCTGTTATTCCAGGTCGCCTGGAGGTGTTCCTGGAGGACACACACCTGCTGTGCCAGGTGAGGGATTGTCAGCACTGCTCCCAGCCCTTCCCTCCAGGAAGGAAGGGAATTTACATTTCCAAAGCAACTTTTCAGAATTTGTTTACATATTGATGCGATTTCCTCGAAAGCTCTGAAATTAAATCTGTTTGTCACAGCTCAAGGAGCACGGAGGCAGGAGAAGGGTCAGTGTTGCTTTATTGCAGAGACAATGGCCCCTTGCCCCCACCCCGAAACCCCCCATCACACAGGGGTGCTGGCACTGCCATTCCAGGGAAATTAATTAGCAAATACAATATAAGCACTACCTTTTGTGCAATCAGAGCATCGTGTGCATATCTGAATTATTCCCCTCATTTCCAGTACAATTAAACCCATTTATTGTGGAGTTTCCAGAAGCACGATGTGGAGCTGCTGTAACAGATGCTCACGGATCATGCTGGAGAAATTTTGGTAGAAGACAGTGATTAAAGGGGAATAAATTGTTATTACTGCCCACAGAAAGGGACACAAAATATCATTTTTCTCATACCTGTGACCAGAACCTGGAGGGTTCAGTCTGGCTCCATTTTACGTGTCACTGGGGGAACTGGTCAGTGGGTTCCACAGGATTGCTCCCTGTTCAGTTCTGTGAAGTGAGAATGATCAAAACCTCAATTTTATTCAAATAAAAAGAGGAGATTTCAGTCTCATGCATGGTATTTCCCCCCTTTTCTCTCTTTTTTTTTCTCTGTGTGAATAGGGCTGGAAATTTTACAAGGGGAAATGGGGGAATCTCCTTCCCCTTCCCAAAGCTACGAGGGGAAAAGAAAGCAGGAGAACAGAAGTCCAGAAACATGCTATTTGTTGCAAGATTTTGTGTAAAATCTGCGTCCTGAGAAAAATGAAATCTGTTTCCTAAGAATTTTTACCGGACTTGCATTCAGATTTAACTTAATTCTAATTTAATTGATGCAACTGGAATTTTAAAATCTGTCTGATCCCTCTTAAGTTGTACCTGTTTTAGGCAAAGCTTTCTGTCCCTATGAAACCTTCCATGGGTCAAATTAATTCCTACAAATCCACTGTTTTTCAATTTAACAACTATTTCCAAAGGAACAGTGGCTCCTACTCTGGATTCCTGTTGGCTTTCCAGCCAGCCACAGTAAGGAAAAGACATCCTGAAAATCATCAGCTCCAAGAAGACCTGAGAGCCCCCTCCAGTGCCCAAAGGGGCTCCAGGAGAGCTGGAGAGGGACTGAGGACAAGTCATGGAGGGACAGGACACAGGGAATGGCTTCCCACTGCCAGAGGGCAGGGTTGGATGGGATGTTTGGAAGGAATTCCTGGCTGGGAGGGTGGGGAGGCCCTGGAATAGAATTCCCAGAGAAGCTGTGGCTGCCCCTGGAATCCCTGGAAGTGTCCAAGGCCAGGTTGGAGCAACCTGGGCTGGTGGAAGGTGTTCCTGCCCATGGCAGGGGTGGCACTGGATTAGTTTTAAGGTCCCTTCAATCCAAACCAGTCTGGGATCCTCTGATTCCTTCCATCCCGCTCAGAGATTTGTGCCATTCTTGATCTCGTGGTTTTCCCCCCAAGCAGCAGAATCCAAAGGCAGTTCCCGGGGAGGAGGAGCAGCCCCTGGGGCTGTTTCTGAGCCCCATTTCTGTACCCCCGGGTTCAGATTGGCCGTGCCCGGGCAGGGCTGAGGGACCGTGTTGATCCGGGACAGGTGAATCCCTCCAGCCCTCCCGAGCTCCCGGGAGCTCTGCCTTCGGCATTCCCGAATCCGTGCGGTGTCTGGGACAAACGGGGGACTGTGGACCCCCGAGCCCCCGCGTCGGGGAAGCAACAGCGATGTGATGCAGCCCTTTGCTTTTGTAATGCAAAGAACGGGATCATCGGGAATAACGCTGGAGCGAGCACGGACCGCGGGCTCCGCTCCGCCGGGCTCATCTCCGGCATCGGGTGATGCCAAAGCCTTCCCGGGCACAGGTTGTGCCAGAGGGGAAGGAAAACACGAATCTTCTCCTAAGTCGTACTAAAAATGGGGAAATTGGAGGTGGAGTGGGGAAGCAGAGGCACAGGACTGCCCTTGGTGCTGTTCACACAACTTCGGGAGGGGAAGGGAGGGGAAGGGAGGGGAGGGAAGGTTTGGGAAGGGAAGGTTTGGGAAGGTTTGGGAAGGTTTGGGAAGGTTTGGGAAGGTTTGGGAAGGGAAGGGAAGGGAAGGGAAGGGAAGGGAAGGGAAGGGAAGGGAAGGGAA
>NW_020935200.1:0-2811 GCF_003984885.1 Neopelma chrysocephalum
GGGGGGGGGAAGTTTTGCTCCCACAGGGGTGTCTGAGTCTCAGATTCCATCCCAGGAGCCGGGGGCAAAGCAAGAGAGGCCTTTCAGCCACGTTTTGAAGGGGTAACACGTTTAAATTTGGCTGCCCCGGGCATCACAGCACTGCCCATGTCCCCAAGTGCCACATCCACAGGGCTTTTAAATCCCCCAGGGATGGGGACTCACCCCTGCCCTGGGCAGCTGTGCCAGGGCTGGACACCCTTTCCAGGAAGAGATTTTTCCAGTGTCCAACCTAAACCTCCCTGGCACAGCTTGAGGCTGTTTTGTCTCCCCCTATCCCTCTCAGAACCTCATCCCTGTTATTCCAGGTCACCTGGAGGTGTTCCTGGAGGACACACACCTGCTGTGCCAGGTGAGGGATTGTCAGCACTGCTCCCAGCCCTTCCCTCCAGGAAGGAAGGGAATTTACATTTCCAAAGCAACTTGTCAGAATTTGTTTAAATATTGATGCGATGTCCTCGAAAGCTCTGAAATTAAATCTGTTTGTCACAGCACAAGGAGCACGGAGGCAGGAGAAGGGTCAGTGTTGCTTTACTGCAGAGACAATGGCCCCTTGCCCCCACTCTGAATGCCCCCATCACACAGGGGTGCTGGCACTGCCATTCCAGGGAAATTAATTAGCAAATACAATATAAGCACTACCTTTTGTGCAGTCAGAGCATCGTGTGCATATAGCACATATCTGAATTATTCCCCTCATTTCCAGTACAATTAAACCCATTTATTGTGGAGTTTCCAGAAGCACGATGTGGAGCTGCTGTAACAGATGCTCACGGATCATGCTGGAGAAATTTTGGTAGAAGACAGTGATTAAAGGGGAATAAATTGTCATTGCTGCCCACAGAAAGGGACACAAAATATCATTTTTCTCATAACTGTGACCAGAACCTGGAGGGTTCAGTCTGGCTCCATTTCACGTGTCACTGGGGGAACTGGCCAGTGGGTTCCACAGGATTGCTCTCTGTTCAGTTCTGTGAAGTGAAAATGATCAAAAACTCAATTTTATTCAAATAAAAAGGGAAGAATTCAGTCTCATTCATGGTATTTCCCCCCCTTTTCTCTCTTTTTTTTTTCTCTGTGTGAATAGGGCTGGAAATTTTACAAGGGGAAATGGGGGAATCTCCTTCCCCTTCCCAAAGCTACAAGGGGAAAACAAAACAGGAGAACAGAAGTCCAGAAACACGCTATTTGTTGCAAGATTTTGTGTAAAATCTGCGTCCTGAGAAAAATGAAATCTGTTTCCTAAGAATTTTCACTGGACTTGCATTCAGATTTAACTTAATTCTAATTTAATTGATGCAACTAGAATTTAAAAATCTATCTTAAGTTGTACCTGTTTTAGGCAAAGCTTTCTGTACCTATGAAACCTTCCATGGGTCAAATTAATTCCTACAAATCCACTGTTTTTCAATTTAACAACTATTTCCAAAGGAGCAGTGGCTCCTACTCTGGATTCCTGTTGGCTTTCCAGCCAGCCACAGTAAGGAAAAAACATCCTGAAAATCAGCAGCTCCAAGAAGACCTGAGAGCCCCTCCCAGTGCCTAAAGGGGCTCCAGGAGAGCTGGAGAGGGACTGGGGACGAGGGGTGGAGGGACAGGACACAGGGAATGGCTTCCCACTGCCAGAGGGCAGGGTTGGATGGGATGTTTGGAAGGAATTGCTGGCTGGGAGGGTGGGGAGGCCCTGGAATAGAATTCCCAGAGAAGCTGTGGCTGCCCCTGGAATCCCTGGAAGTGTCCAAGGCCAGGTTGGAGCAACCTGGGCTGGTGGAAGGTGTTCCTCCCCATGGCAGGGGTGGCACTGGATTAGTTTTAAGGTCCCTTCAATCCAAATCAGTCTGGGATCCTCTGATTCCTTCCATCCCGCTCAGAGATTTGTGCCATTCTTGATCTTGTGCTTTTCCCCCCGAGCAGCAGAATCCAAAGGCAGTTCCCGGGGAGGAGGAGCAGCCCCTGGGGCTGTGTCTGAGCCCCGTTTCTGTACCCCCGGGTTCAGGTTGGCCGTGCCCGGGCAGGGCTGAGGGACCGTGTTGATCCGGGACAGGTGAATCCCTCCAGCCCTCCCGAGCTCCCAGGAGCTCTGCCTTCGGCATTCCCGAATCCGTGCGGTGTCTGGGACAAACGGGGGACTGTGGACCCCCGAGCCCCCGCGCCGGGGAAGTAACAGCGATGTGATGCAGCCCTTTCCTTTTGTAATGCAAAGAACGGGATCATCGGGAATAACGCTGGAGCGAGCACGGACCGCGGGCTCCGCTCCGCCGGGCTCATCTCCGGCATCGGGAGACGCCAAAGCCTTCCCGGGCACAGGTTGTGCCAGAGGGGAAGGAAAACACGAATCTTCTCCTAAGTCGTACTAAAAATGGGGAAATTGGAGGTGGAGTGGGGAAGCAGAGACACAGGACCGCCCTTGTTGTTCACACAACTTCGGGAGGGGAGGGGAGGGAAAGGAAGGGAAGGGAAGGGAAGGGAAGGGAAGGGAAGGGAAGGGAAGGGAAGGGAAGGGAAGGGAAGGGAAGGGAAGGGAGGGAAGGGAAGGGAAGGGAAGGGAAGGGAAGGGAAGGGAAGGGAAAGTCCAAACTCTTCTGGTTACTTCAAATATATTTGTGTGTATTTAATTAGAAGCAGGGTCAGTGCTGTGTCCTTGCCAGAGGCTTGCTCCTGCCTGTCCCTGTATGACCTGCCTGTTCCTACCTGTCCCTGCCTGCCCCTGCCTGTCCCTGCCTGTCCCTGCCTGCCCCCCAGCTCACTCCTGGGGCTGGAGGATGTGAGGCC
>NW_020935201.1:0-1516 GCF_003984885.1 Neopelma chrysocephalum
GATAAATTCTTTTTCTTTTTTCTTCCTACTTTTTGTTGAAATACTAGCTAGGTGTGTTTCCATTTGCAATGTAATGCTGTATGGGGGAGGGTGGGGTTTGTTATTAATTTTAACTGCAAGTTTTAAAGTTTCTAACAGGAATGTAGAAATTATTTAGTTTATGCAACTAACCCTCTTTCTGTAGTGAAACATTGAACACATGTATTAGCAGATTATTGATCATCTTTCAGAATTCTCCCATTAAAACCCCGCTTGCCTGTTGCTGTCTGTGGACAGACACATGTAAATATTTATACATGCACGTATAATTCTGTTTAACTTCTCCTTTTTGTCCCTTGGAGCTGGGAGCCACCTGGAATGAGACCTGGAGGGTGAGCCCAGCTGACCCTGAGAGGGGCAGGGGGTGTGTGAGGTTCTCACACTTGTTACATCAGGTCCCCAACGCTGCTCAGCCTGGGGCAGGGTCTGCAGGATGATGCCTTCCCTCCCCGGCCATGGGTGCTGCTCTCAGGCTCCCAGGGAGTGTCCAGGGAATGATTTCTCCAGAGCTCCAGCCCCGTGTCCGAGGCTCAGGAACATCAGCGGTGACATTTCCCTCAGGGTTTCTTGGGAACCTTTCTTTTCCAAGCGTTTGGCTTTCCAGGAATCACAGTAGAACTGATTCCAAAAATCACTCTGGTTGTATCGATTGCAGAGGCTTCTTGTGTTCCAGAATTTTGATTAACAATAAAACCAGGAAGTTACTTTCTGTATAAACCTTTCTGTGCTTTTATTGACCCTGATTATTATTGATTCCCCCACTCCAGCCGTGGTTTCCACAGCCACTGGAGCCCCTCACGCTCTTGGCTGTCACATCTCATAACTCCTCTCACGACTCCAGCAGCTTTCAGCCAAACACTCGTGTTTCTGGACCAGCTGCTTTGTGTCACAGAGGATGGGGCTGTGAGGAGAGTTCAGAGTGTGCCCCCGGGGCAGGCAGGGCCCATCACACCCAGCACTTCCACAATGATCAAAAATAACCAGCACTCACTTTGCAGGGAGGCTTCTTTCCCAACCTCTTGCACAGAAGAGGCTGTATTTCCTTGGTGCTGTGGGAAAGCCATGGGAGATGCTGTGAAACTCCAGTCCTGGGAAATGCTGTGAAACTCCAGCCACGGGTGTGGGACACGATCCCACTGCTCCTGCCCCATCCCGGGGACACTGCTGGAGGGTCCTTGCCTTTGGCACCAAAGCAGCTGGATTTTCTTCCAGTCACCCAGTGCCAACATGTCTCTGCTTCTCCTTAATAACATCCCCTGGTTTCTGCTTCCCTGGTGGTCTGTTCTTGACGTGGAGCCTGATTTAGTTTTCCTTTACCTGATGCTGCTGGGGAGGGGAGGGGAGAGGGAGGGAGGTGAGGAAACAAGTGAGGAAGGGAAAACCTTCTCCACATCATGATATCCTGGAGAACAGTCCAGTGCTGCTGGGGCTGAGCTGGGGCTGAGCTGGGTTTGTGAGCTGGGATTGAGCTGGGGCT
>NW_020935202.1:0-1516 GCF_003984885.1 Neopelma chrysocephalum
GATAAATTCTTTTTCTTTTTTCTTCCTACTTTTTGTTGAAATACTAGGTAGATGTGTTTCCTTTTGCAATGTAATGCTGTATGGGGGAGAGTGGGGTTTGTTGTTAATTTTAACTGCAAGTTTTAAAGTTTCTAACAGGAATGTAGAAATTATTTAGTTTATGCAACTAACCCTCTTTTCTGTAGTGAAACACTGAACACACGTATTAGCAGAATATTGATCATCTTTCAGAATTCTCCCATTAAAACCCCGCTTGCCTGTTGCTGTCTGTGGACAGACACATGTAAATATTTATACATACACGTATAATTCTGTTTAACTTCTCCTTTTTGTCCCTTGGAGCTGGGAGCCACCTGGAATGAGACCTGGAGGGTGAGCCCAGCTGACCCTGAGAGGGGCAGGGGGTGTGTGAGGTTCTCACACTTGTTACATCAGGTCCCCAGTGCTGCTCAGCCTGGGGCAGGATCTGCAGCACAGTGCCCTCCCTCCCTGGCCATGGGTGATGCTCTCAGGCTCCCAGGGAGTGTCCAGGGAATGATTTCTCCAGAGCTCCAGCCCCGTGTCCGAGGCTCAGGAATGTCAGCGGTGACATTTCCCTCGGGGTTTGTTGGGAACCTTTCTTTTCCAAGCGTTTGGCTTTCCAGGAATCACAGTGGAACTGATTCCAAAAATCACTCTGGTTGTATCGATTGCAGAGGCTTCTTGTGTTCCAGAATTTTGATTAACAATAAAACCAGGAAGTTACTTTCTGTATCAACCTCTCTGTGCTTTTATTGACCCTGATTATTATTGATTCCCCCACTCCAGCCGTGGTGTCCACAGCCACTGCAGCCCCTCACGCTCTTGGCTGTCACATCTCATAACTCCTCTCACCACTCCAGCAGCTTTCAGCCAAACACTCGTGTTTCTGGACCAGCTGCTTTGTGTCACAGAGGATCGGGCTGTGAGGAGAGTTCAGAGTGTGCCCCCAGGGCAGGCAGGGCCCATCACACCCAGCACTTCCACGGTGATCAAAAATAACCAGCACTCACTTTGCAGGGAGGCTTCTTTCCCAACCTCTTGCACAGAAGAGGCTGTAATTCCTTGGTGCTGTGGGAAAGCCCTGGGAGATGCTGTGAAACTCCAGCCCTGGGAAATGCTGTGAAACTCCAGCCACGGGCGTGGGACACGATCCCACTGCTCCTGCCCCATCCCGGGGGCACTGCTGGAGGGTCCTTGCCCTTGGCACCAAAGCAGCTGGATTTTCTTCCAGTCACCCAGTGCCAACATGTGTCTGCTTCTCCTTAATAACATCCCCTGGTTTCTGCTTCCCTGGTGGTCTGTTCTTGATGTGGAGCCTGATTTAGTTTTCCTTTACCCGATGCTGCTGGGGAGGGGAGGGGAGAGGGAGGGAGGTGAGGAAACAAGTGAGGAAGGGAAAACCTTCTCCACATCATGATATCCTGGAGAACAGTCCAGTGCTGCTGGGGCTGAGCTGGGGCTGAGCTGGGGCTGAGCTGGGTTTGTGAGCTGGGGC
>NW_020935203.1:0-2026 GCF_003984885.1 Neopelma chrysocephalum
GAACGGGGCTGAGCCACAGCTCGCACACACGGGGTTTGGCCGAACCCACCGGCGGCCCTGGAGCGCCCGGAGCGAGCACTCACCGGCAGAACCCGCCCCGCTGGACTCCTGGTCCCCGCTGGCGCCCATCTCCTGGTCCCCGCTGCCCTCAGCGCTGCCCGACTCCCCGTAGGCAGGCTGGGGGGTGGCCAGGACCACCGGGGCGGTGGAGAGAGGCCGCACCGTGGTCTTGTGCCCACCGTGGGTGGCCCAGGGCGTGGTGGCCGGCCTGGCCGTCGTGACGCGCCTCGTCGTGGGGCGACCCCGTTCCGTGGGCTTGGCTTCCAGCGGCGGGGAGCTGGTGGCCACCTCGGTGGGCTGCGGAGCCTGGGTAGTGAGGGGCAGGGGTGGGGGGAGGACGAGCCGGTCCAAGGGCAGCGTGGGCAGCGGCGTGGGAGGTGATGGGTGGCTCGTGTGGGTGATGGACTCTGGAAGGAGCAGCAAACAGGGCAGGTAAGGGGGGAGGCACCTTCCAGTGGCATTGGGAAGCAAGTTGCAAACCCGTGACACTGGTTGGGACCCCTCAGGGCACCTGAAATGTCAGGAAATGCCCTGGCACTGCAGAGGAAAGCAGCCAGACCTCAGGTCAAAGGGCTGGCACTGCCCAAGCCCCCCAGAGCAGCAGGCACTCACCATGGCACTGCCCCATGTGCTTCACCGTGATGACCTGGCCCTGCCTGCAGGCAATGGTCCTCAGCTGGCACTGGTCCCCGTAGGTGACACCGTCAGAGCCACACACCTGGGGGGTATAGGGGACACATGAGCAGAGAGGACACTTGGGAGCTGTCCTCCTCCAAGCAAAAGAAACTCATCTCTAAATGCTGGGAGAATTCTGAGGCAGAGGGGACACGTGAGCTGCACCCCCTGTCCTTCTCCAGGCAAAATAAACCGGGCTCTAAAGGCTGGAAGGATTTTGAAGGAGTCCCTCCGAGGCACAGAGGGGATGGCCTGCACAGAGGGACCCGAGGTGGGCTGTGGGAGGCCAGAAGCAGAGCAAGCTCAGAGTTATGAGGCGAGGGACAGAGCATCCAGCTCTGCTGGGAGACATCTACCACTTGCACATCCCCTTCCCCATGCACCAAGGCAGCGACCAAACCTGCCCTCCCACTTCTTGTGGGGGGAAGAGACCTGAGACCCCCGCGCTGCCTGACGCAGATGAACCACCACAGGTCCCTGCTCACCCCCCTGAACCCCCCGGGCTGCCTGTCCCCCAAACCTTGGTCATGTTGGCCTCTGAGCACAGCGGGGACGGGCACTCGCAGTGGGCAAAGCCGTTGACCTCCACGCAGGAGGCCCCGAACTCGCAGCTCATCTCCTCGCAGGATTTTGGGGCCGAGGGGTCTGGTGGGGTAGGAAGAAGAGGTGATCAGAGCACACAGAAAAGCAAAATCCCTCCCCTCCTGGTGCATCTCAGCTCTCCCAAGGACCCGTTTCTTGGTGCCCCTCACCTTTCTCGCAGCCAGTCATGCCCAGTTTGCTGCCGTTGGGGCACTGGTTGCACTTCATGCCAGTGATGCCAGTCTTGCAGGAGCACAGCCCCGTCATCTGCTCGCAGTCATCCCGCACCGACCCCACGGGGTCGCAGTTACAGGCTGGGAGAGAAGGGGAAAACCACATTGTTGTGCTGGGGGGTTCATGGAGCCGACTGCAGACTCACCCGGGTCCCCCTGGCACAGGGCACATCACCCAGCTCTGCAGGACAGCTGCTGGAGGTGACTTAAAACAGGACAAACAGTCACTGTGTGGCTTGTAATAGGACAAACAGCTGCTGGAGGTGACTTACAGTGGGACAAACAGTCATTGCGTGGCTTGTAAGAGGACAAACAGCTGCTGGAGAACTTACAATGGGACAGACAACTGCTGAAGGTGACTACAAGGGGACAAACAGTCACTGGATGATGTACAATGGGATCAACAGCCACTGGAGGTGACTTACAACAGGACCAACAGCCAGTGGGGGACTTGCAATGGGACAAACAGCAGCTGG
>NW_020935204.1:0-2019 GCF_003984885.1 Neopelma chrysocephalum
GAACGGGGCTGAGCCACAGCTCGCACACACGGGGTTTGGCCGAACCCGCCGGCGGCCCCGGAGCGCCCGGAGCGAGCACTCACCGGCAGAACCCGCCCCGCTGGACTCCTGGTCCCCGCTGGCGCCCATCTCCTGGTCCCCGCTGCCCTCAGCACTGCCCGACTCCCCGTAGGCAGGCTGGGGGGTGGCCAGGACCACCGGGGCGGTGGAGAGAGGCCGCACCGTGGTCTTGTGCCCGCCGTGGGTGGCCCAGGGCGTGGTGGCCGGCCTGGCCGTCGTGACGCGCCTCGTCGTGGGGCGACCCCGTTCCGTGGGCTTGGCTTCCAGCGGCGGGGAGCTGGTGGCCACCTCGGTGGGCTGCGGAGCCTGGGTGGTGAGGGGCAGGGGCGGGGGAAGGACGAGCCGGTCCAAGGGCAGCGTGGGCAGCGGCGTGGGAGGCGAGGGGTGGCTCGTATGGGTGATGGACTCTGGAAGGAGCAGCAAACAGGGCAGGTAAGGGGGGAGGCACCTTCCAGTGGCATTGGGAAGCAAGTTGCAGACCCGTGACACTGGTTGGGACCCCTCAGGGCACCTGAAATGTCAGGAAATGCCCTGGCACTGCAGAGGAAAGCAGCCAGACCTCAGGTCAAAGGGCTGGCACTGCCCCAGCCCCTCAGAGCAGCAGGCACTCACCGTGGCACTGCCCCATGTGCTTCACCGTGATGACCTGGCCCTGCCTGCAGGCGATGGTCCTCAGCTGGCACTGGTCCCCGTAGGTGACACCGTCAGAGCCACACACCTGGGGGGTAGAGGGGACACATGAGCAGAGAGGACACTTGGGAGCTGTTCCTCCTCCGAGCAAAAGAAACTCGTCTCTAAATGCTGGGAGAATTCTGAGGCAGAGGGGACACGTGAGCTGCACCCCCTGTCCTTCTCCAGGCAAAATAAACCGGGCTCTAAAGGCTGGAAGGACTTTGAAGGAGTCCCTCCGAGGCACAGAGGGGATGGTCTGCACAGAGGGACCCGAGGTGGGCTGTGGGAGGCCAGAAGCAGAGCAAGCTCAGAGTTATGAGGCGAGGGACAGAGCATCCAGCTCTGCTGGGAGACATCTACGACTTGCACATCCCCTTCCCCACGCACCAAGGCAGCGACCAAACCTGCCCTCCCGCTTCTTGTGGGGGGAAGAGACCTGAGACCCCCGCGCTGCCTGACGCAGATGAACCACCACAGGTCCCTGCTCACCCCCCTGAACCCCCCGGGCTGCCTGTCCCCCAAACCTTGGTCATGTTGGCCTCTGAGCACAGCGGGGACGGGCACTCGCAGTGGGCAAAGCCGTTGACCTCCACACAGGAGGCCCCGAACTCGCAGCTCATCTCCTCGCAGGATTTTGGGGCCGAGGGGTCTGGTGGGGTAGGAAGAAGAGGTGATCAGAGCACACAGAAAAGCAAAATCCCTCCCCTCCTGGTGCATCTCAGCTCTCCCAAGGACCCGTTTCTTGGTGCCCCTCACCTTTCTCGCAGCCAGTCATGCCCAGTTTGCTGCCGTTGGGGCACTGGTTGCACTTCATGCCAGTGATGCCAGTCTTGCAGGAGCACAGCCCCGTCATCTGCTCGCAGTCATCCCGCACCGACCCCACGGGGTCGCAGTTACAGGCTGGGAGAGAAAGGGAAAACCACATTGTTGTGCTGGGGGGTTCATGGAGCCAACTGCAGACTCACCCGGGTCCCCCAGCATGGGGCACGTCACCCAGCTCTGCAGGACAGCTGCTGGAGGTGACTTAAAACAGGACAAACAGTCACTGCGTGGCTTGTAATAGGACAAACAGCTGCTGGAGGTGACTTACAGTGGGACAAACAGTCATTGCGTGGCTTGTAAGAGGACAAACAGCTGCTGGAGAACTTACAATGGGACAGACAACTGCTGAAGGTGACTACAAGGGGACAAACAGTCACTGGATGATGTACAATGGGATCAACAGCCACTGGAGGTGACTTACAACGGGACCAACAGCCAGTGGGGGACTTGCAATGGGACAAACAG
>NW_020935205.1:0-617 GCF_003984885.1 Neopelma chrysocephalum
AAATGTTTGATCTCTGTTCTGTTAAACTACAATTTCTTTAATTTATTCTTGGGGTTTTCTGGAATTTTCAAAAAATACTCGAGCAGGAAAGTGATAGGCCCTTTATTTTCTGCAGACAAACTGGCTACAGCAGCTCTGTATAAATATAACTTTCCAGCCTTTGGGAGAACTGTGTTTCACGATATTCAGTCAGCACTGTGCTTGTCAAACACCTTATAGAAAGAGACTAAAGATCACAAAATTAAAGTGCATGGGGATGGGAAAATGTGACACTTTGGAAACTCATGTTCTACATTTACTGTTCACACCCGATGGAAGTTAACCAGCCTTAGCTTGAGCTAATGAAATCAAAAGACTGCAAAGTGTCACATTTTCCCATCCCCATGCACTTTAATTTTGTGATCTTTAGTCTCTTTCTATAAGGTGTTTGACAAGCACAGTGCTGACTGAATATCGTGAAACACAGTTCTCCCAAAGGCTGGAAAGTTATATTTATACAGAGCTGCTGTAGCCAGTTTGTCTGCAGAAAATAAAGGGCCTATCACTTTCCTGCTCGAGTATTTTTTGAAAATTCCAGAAAACCCCCACAAAATAAAAGTCCCCAGTGCCAACATGCC
>NW_020935206.1:0-334 GCF_003984885.1 Neopelma chrysocephalum
TGATGATAATTCAGTTTTTCTTAGATGAGGGAGAAAAGTCTCAGAGCACCTGTGCAAGCAGAGTGCTGCCCTGCTGTTCCTGGCTGTGCCCTCCCTGTCTCAGTGTGCAGTGGCTTTGGGAAGCTGTGTCAGTCACTGCCCAGGCTGGGCGGGCACAGAGCTGGTGCTGGGCAGGGTCCTGCTGTCCCTGGGCCTGATGGCACAGTCTGGGTCAGAGGAGTCAGGCTGTGGGGCAGGGAGCTCTGGGAACCAGCAGTGCTGGCTGCTGTGCTCACTGCTGGGGTGTTCCTGCTGGGGTGTTCCTCTGGGATAGCTGCTGTGCTCACTGCTGGGG
>NW_020935207.1:0-315 GCF_003984885.1 Neopelma chrysocephalum
AGCTGCTGTGCTCACTGCTGGGGTGTTCCTCTGGGATAGCTGCTGTGTCAGTGCTTGGGGTGTTCCTCTGGGATAGCTGCTGTCGGTATTGGGAAGGTGTGAAGAACCCCTGTGGAGCTGAGCTGTGCTCGCTCAGGGGAGTTGGGGTTTGGGCCAGAGCGGGTTCTCTGGAGGATGTTTGGAGTCCAGGCAGTAGGTCCCGGTGTGTTGCAGCCAGAAGAGGCAGCAGAGTGTGCAAGGCTTCAGTTCTGCGCTGACGTTTGACAGAACTGAAGCGTGTCCCGGTGCCATCAGCCCCGTGTGCTGGGTGCTCCA
>NW_020935208.1:0-304 GCF_003984885.1 Neopelma chrysocephalum
TGCTCACTGCTGGGGTGTTCCTCTGGGATAGCTGCTGTGGCACTGCTCAGGGTGTTCCTCTGGGATAGCTGCTGTCGGTATTGGGAAGGTGTGAAGAACCCCTGTGGAGCTGAGCTGTGCTCACTCAGGGGAGTTGGGGTTTGGGCCAGAGCGGGTTCTCTGGAGGATGTTTGGAGTCCAGGCAGTAGGTCCCAGTGTGTTGCAGCCAGAAGAGGCAGCAGAGTGTGCAAGGCTTCAGTTCTGCGCTGACGTTTGACACTGAAGCGTGTCCCGGTGCCATCAGCCCCGTGTGCTGGGTGCTCCA
>NW_020935209.1:0-466 GCF_003984885.1 Neopelma chrysocephalum
TGATGATAATTCAGTTTTTCTTAGATGAGGGAGAAAAGTCTCAGAGCCCCTGTGCAAGCAGAGTGCTGCCCTGCTGTTCCTGGCTGTGCCCTCCCTGTCTCAGTGTGCAGTGGCTTTGGGAAGCTGTGTCAGTCACTGCCCGGGCTGGGCGGGCACAGAGCTGGTGCTGGGCAGGGTCCTGCTGTCCCTGGGCCTGATGGCACAGTCTGGGTCAGAGGAGTCAGGCTGTGGGGCAGGGAGCTCTGGGAACCAGCAGTGACTGCTGTGCTCACTGCTGGGGTGTTCCTGCTGGGGTGTTCCTGCTGGGGTGTTCCTGCTGGGGTGTTCCTCTGGGATAGCTGCTGTGCTCACTGCTGGGGTGCTCACTGCTGGGGTGTTCCTGCTGGGAGAACTGCTGTGGCACTGCTGGGGTGTTCCTGCTGGGATAGCTGCTGTGCTCACTGCTGGGGTGTTCCTCTGGGATAGC
>NW_020935210.1:0-510 GCF_003984885.1 Neopelma chrysocephalum
CCTTTTTCTACACCCAGCACCTTCTCCCAGTATTCCCTGCTCATTCCTTTCCCCTTTCCACACCTACCACCTTCTCCCAGTGCCTTCTCCATCCCTGTTTTCCAAGCACTGCTCTGCTTCCAGCTAAATCCCCAGCGGGGCTGAGATCTGCCAGCACGGAAAAAATCCAGGGAGAAGTTCAGCAAGATTTTCCTTTCTCCTTTTTTTTATTCCCACATCTTTATATTTTCAATAATTTTCTCTGTCTATGAGCCCAGACTATTTATAAGCAGGGGAAGGTGCTCAACCCACGCTGCCAAGAGACACAACATGGTTCAGACCAAGGTTCAGAGCTTGGGAATCATTTTTTCCCCCCTGATTTTACTGGAAAATCGATAAAAAAAAACAACTGATGTAAGTCAAGCCCAACTGTTTCCTTTCTCATTTTCAGAGAGCTGAAAAAAAAAATAAAAGCTGGAAAAACCCCATTGTTTGGGGTCAACCCCAAATATTTCTCTTGACCTCCTAATT
>NW_020935211.1:0-541 GCF_003984885.1 Neopelma chrysocephalum
CCTTGTCCCAGTGCTCCCTGCTCATTCCCTTCCTTTTTCTACACCCACCACCTTCTCCCAGTATTCCCTGCTCATTCCCTTCCCCTTTCCACACCCACCACCTTCTCCCAGTGCCTTCTCCATCCCTGTTTTCCAAGCACTGCTCTGCTTCCAGCTAAATCCCCAGCGGGGCTGAGATCTGCCAGCACGGAAAAAATCCGGGGAGAAGTTCAGCAAGATTTTCCTCTCTCCTTTTTTTTATTCCCACATCTTTATATTTTCAATAATTTTCTCTGTCTATGAGCCCAGACTATTTATAAGCAGGGGAAGGTGCTCAACCCACGCTGCCAAGAGACACAACGTGGTTCAGACCAAGGTTCAGAGCTTGGGAATCATTTTTTCCCCCCTGATTTTACTGGAAAATCGATAAAAAAAAACAACTGATGTAAGTCAAGCCCAACTGTTTCCTTTCTCATTTTCAGAGAGCTGAAAAAAAAAATAAAAGCTGGAAAAAACCCATTGTTTGGGGTCAACCCCAAATATTTCTCTTGACCTCCTAATT
>NW_020935212.1:0-642 GCF_003984885.1 Neopelma chrysocephalum
AGTTTATCCTTTTTAGGAGCCTTTCCTGGAAGAATTTGGAAATTTCATAGGTTTAAGAAGCTTTTCCCAAAAGAATCTGGAAAGTTCATAATTTTTAGGAGCTTTTCCTGAAAGAATTTGAAGAGTTTGTAGTTTTTAGAAGGTTTTCCTGAAAGAATCTGGAACGTTTATAGGTTTTCCATAGTATATTTAGTGTAGTAATATAGTAAAAAAAGTAATAAAAAATAAAAATAATAAAAAATAGTATAATTTTTTTATAGTTTTTCCTTGAAAGAATTTGGGTAGTTTATGGTTTTTAGAAGCTTTTCCTGAATTAATCTGGGAAGTTTATAGTTTTTAGGAGTTTTTCCTGAAAGAATCTGGAAAGTTTTCAGTTTTTAGAAGCTTTTCCTGAACGAATCTGGAAGGTTTATGGATTTTAGAAGGTTTTCCTGAAAGAATCTGGAAAGTTTATAGTTTTCCATAGTATATTTAGTATTGTAATATAGTTAAAAAAAAAGAAAAGGATAATTTTTTTATAGTCTTTCCTTGAAAGAATTTGGAAAGTTTATGGTTTTGTGAAGCTTTTCCTGAAGGAATCTGGAAAGTTTCTAGTTTTTAGAAGCTTTTCCTGAAAGAATTTTGAAAATTTTATCTTTTTTA
>NW_020935213.1:0-342 GCF_003984885.1 Neopelma chrysocephalum
CTTTTTTAGGAGCTTTTCCTGAAAGAATCTGGAAAGTTTTTCATTTTCAGGAGCTTTTCCTGAAAGAGTTTGAAAAGTTTATAGTTTTAAGAAGCTTTTCCTGAAGGAATATGGAAAGTTTATAGGCTTTAGAAGGTTTTCCTGAAATAATCTGGAAAGTTTATAGTTTTTAGAAGCTTTTCCTGAAAGAATTTGGAAAGTTTACAGTTTTTAGAAGCTTTTCCTGAAAGAGTTTGGAACGATTATATGTTTTAGAAGGTTTTCTTGAAAGAATCTGGAAAGTTTCTCATTTTTAGGAGCTTTTCCTGAAAGAGTTTGAAAAGTTTATCCTTTTTAGGAGCC
>NW_020935214.1:0-1147 GCF_003984885.1 Neopelma chrysocephalum
AGAATCTGGAAAGTTTCTCATTTTTAGGAGCTTTTCCTGAAAGAGTTTGAAAAGTTTATCCTTTTTAGGAGCCTTTCCTGGAAGAATTTGGAAATTTCATAGGTTTAAGAAGCTTTTCCCGAAAGAATCTGGAAAGTTTATAGTTTTTAGAAGCTTTTCCTGAATGAATCTGGGAAGTTCATAATTTTTAGGAGCTTTTCCTGAAATAATTTGAAGAGTTTGTAGTTTTTAGAAGGTTTTCCTGAAAGAATCTGGAATGTTTATAGGTTTTCCATAGTATATTTAGTGTAGTAATATAGTAAAAAAAGTAATAAAAAATAAAAATAATAAAAAAGTATAATTTTTTTATAGTTTTTCCTTGAAAGAATTTGGGAAGTTTATGGTTTTGTGAAGCTTTTCCTGAAGGAATCTGGAAAGTATATGGATTTTAGGAGTTTTTCCTGAAGGAATCTGGAAAGTTTACAGTTTTTAGAAGCTTTTCCTGAACGAATCTGGAAATTTTCTCTTTTTTATGAGCTTTTCCTGGAGGAATCTGGAAATCTTATCTTTTTTAGAAGCTTTTCCTGGAAGAATCTGCTTCTCTGCAAGCCCTTCCTCAGACAGCAAGCTGGCTGATTCCTTAAAAATAGCAGGAAAATTGATGGGAAACAGCATCTTACCCTGGTAATTAGTTTACTTTGTCAGGGGAGAAAGTGCTGTCGAGTGCTTTGGAGGCTGCCAGGAGATCCCATCTGTTCCAGAGGAGCTGGGATGAAGTGCTGGGTTCATTTGGGAGTGGGAAGGGGGTACCACGGATTAATTCATGTATTTTCAGTCTATTTGTGTTTTTCCCCCTTGTTCAGTTCCTTTTCCATTCCAGTGGAGTTACAACCAGCAGGAAAGGAGCAGGGAGATGAGTTGTAAGTCTTGGGGAGGGTTTGGGGAAGGTGCAGGAGTGGCAGTGATTTAAAATGAAACATCTCCCAGCTCCAGCACTTCCACAGGGTGACTTCATCTTCATTTTGATTTTGATTTTGGGGCTATTTGATGCAAGGAGAGTTCAGTGAAGAGCCAAAGGCCGAGGAATGATGGTTTTTCCAGCTTTTCTCATTCTGTTGTCGCTGTTGGTGACTCACCTCGCCCTTCACTTCACATTGACCTGCCCTTA
>NW_020935215.1:0-511 GCF_003984885.1 Neopelma chrysocephalum
AGTTTATCCTTTTTAGGAGCCTTTCCTGGAAGAATTTGGAAATTTCAATAGGTTTAAGAAGCTTTTCCCGAAAGAATCTGGAAAGTTTATAGTTTTTAGAAGCTTTTCCTGAATGAATCTGGGAAGTTCATAATTTTTAGGAGCTTTTCCTGAAATAATTTGAAGAGTTTGTAGTTTTTAGAAGGTTTTCCTGAAAGAATCTGGAACGTTTATAGGTTTTCCATAGTATATTTAGTGTAGTAATATATATAAAAAAATAATAAAAATAATAAAAAATAGTATTAATAGACTTTCCTTAAAAGAATTTGGAAATTTTATCTTTTTCAGGAGGTTTTCCTGAAGGAATCTGGGAAGTTTATGGGTTTTAGAAGGTTTTACTGAATGAATCTGGGAAGTTTATAGTTTTTAGTAGCTTTTCCTAAAAGAATTTGAAAAGTTTATAGTTTTAAGAAGCTTTTCCTGAGAGAATCTGGAAAGTTTCTCATTTTTAGGAGCTTTTCCTGAAAGAGTT
>NW_020935216.1:0-316 GCF_003984885.1 Neopelma chrysocephalum
CTTTTTTAGGAGCTTTTCCTGAAAGAATCTGGAAAGTTTTTCATTTTCAGGAGCTTTTCCTGAAAGAGTTTGAAAAGTTTATAGTTTTAAGAAGCTTTTCCTGAAGGAATATGGAAAGTTTATAGGCTTTAGAAGGTTTTCCTGAAATAATCTGGAAAGTTTATAGTTTTTAGAAGCTTTTCCTGAAAGAATTTGGAAAGTTTACAGTTTTTAGAAGCTTTTCCTGAAAGAGTTTGGAACGATTATATGTTTTAGAAGGTTTTCTTGAAAGAATCTGGAAAGTTTCTCATTTTTAGGAGCTTTTCCTGAAAGAGTT
>NW_020935217.1:0-1295 GCF_003984885.1 Neopelma chrysocephalum
AAGAAGCTTTTCCTGAAGGAATCTGGAAAGTTTATAGGTTTTAGAAGGTTTTCCTGAAAGAATCTGGGAAGTTTATAGTTTTTAGAAGCTTTTCCTGAAAGAATTTGGAAAGTTTACAGTTTTTAGAAACTTTTCCTGAAAGAATTTGGAACGATTATATGTTTTAGAAGGTTTTCCTGAAAGAATCTGGAAAGTTTCTCATTTTTAGGAGCTTTTCCTGAAAGAATTTGGAAAGTTTTCTTTTTTAGAAGCTTTTCCTGGAAGAATTTGGAAATTTCATAGTTTTAAAGAGCTTTTCCTGAAGGAATCTGGAAAGTATATGGATTTTAGTAGTTTTTCCTGAAGGAATCTGGAAAGTTTACAGTTTCTAGAAGCTTTTCCTGAAAGAATTTGAAAAGTTTATAGTTTTAAGAAGCTTTTCCTGAAGGAATCTGGAAAGTTTATAGGTTTTAGAAGGTTTTCCTGAAAGAATCTGGGAAGTTTATAGTTTTTAGAAGCTTTTCCTGATAGAATCTGGAAAGTTTATAGTTTTCCATAGTATATTTAGTATTGCAATATAGTAAAAAAAAAAAAAAGTATAATTTTTTTATAGTCTTTCCTTGAAAGAATATGGAAAGTTTATAGGTCGAAGAAGCTTTTCCTGAACAAATCTGGAAATTTTCTCTTTTTTATGAGCTTTTCCTGGAGGAATCTGGAAATCTTATCTTTTTTAGAAGCTTTTCCTGGAAGAATCTGCTTCTCTGCAAGCCCTTCCTCAGACAGCAAGCTGGCTGATTCCTTAAAAATAGCAGGAAAATTGATGGGAAACAGCATCTTGCCCTGGTAATTAGTTTACTTTGTCAGGGGAGAAAGTGCTGTCGAGTGCTTTGGAGGCTGCCAGGAGATCCCATCTGTTCCAGAGGAGCTGGGATGAAGTGCTGGGTTCATTTGGGAGTGGGAAGGGGGTACCACGGATTAATTCATGTATTTTCAGTCTATTTGTGTTTTTCCCCCTTGTTCAGTTCCTTTTCCATTCCAATGGAGTTACAAGCAGCAGGAAAGGAGCAGGGAGGTGAGCTGTAAGTCCTGGGGAGGGTTTGGGGAAGGTGCAGGGGTGGCAATGATTTAAAATGAAGCATCTTCCAGCTCCAGGGTGACTTCATCTTCTTTTTTTTTTTGATTTTGGGGCTATTTGATGCAAGGAGAGTTCAGTGAAGAACCAAAGGCTGAGGAATGATGGTTTTTCCAGCTTTTCTCGTTCTGTTGTCACTGTTGGTGACTCACCTCGCCCTTCACTTCACATTGACCTGCCCTTA
>NW_020935218.1:0-466 GCF_003984885.1 Neopelma chrysocephalum
TCCAGAGACAGACACACAAGAAATTGTGAGCAGCATTTATCTGAGTGTGATCGCTGCCACGGCAGGAGCTGTAATTTACAGTGCTTTGCGATGCCAAGAATGCAAAAATGAATATTTAAACAGCACCAGGGATGTCTCCTGGATGTACAAGACCCCAAATTCCCACCAGGTTTCGTGTCTGTTAGTTAAATGTTAGCACACATAGCAGTTGACACCGTTAATTTGGTTCTGTGCTGTCATGGCTGAGCAGCTGCAGCATGTGCAGGGTGAGCATCCATCCATCCCTGCATCCATCCATCCCTGCATCCCTGCATCCATCCATCCCTGCATCCGTCCCTGCATCCATCCATCCATCCCTGCATCCCTCCCTCCATCCCTGCATCCATCCCTGCATCCATCCATCCCTGCATCCATCTTCTAGCCTGGCCTGTGCCAAAGGTAGGGGGGCCCTGCTGGGTGTGGGATG
>NW_020935219.1:0-366 GCF_003984885.1 Neopelma chrysocephalum
TCCAGAGACAGACACACAAGAAATTGTGAGCAGCATTTATCTGAGTGCGATCGCTGCCACGGCAGGAGCTGTAATTTACAGTGGTTTGCGATGCCAAGAATGCAAAAATGAATATTTAAACAGCACCAGTGATGTCTCCTGGATGTACAAGACCCCAAATTCCCACCAGGTTTTGTGTCTGTTAGTTAAGTGTTTGCACACATAGCAGTTGACACCGTTAATTTGGTTCTGTGCTGTCATGGCTGAGCAGCTGCAGCATGTGCAGGGTGAGCATCCATCCATCCCTGCATCCATCCATCCCTGCATCCATCCATCCCCTCATCCCTGCATCCATCCATCCCTGCATCCATCCATCCCTGCATCCAT
>NW_020935220.1:0-541 GCF_003984885.1 Neopelma chrysocephalum
TCCCTGCATCCATCCATCCCTGCATCCATCCATCCCTGCATCCATCCCTGAATCCATCCATCCATCCATGCATCCATCCCTCTACCCATCCATCCCTCCCTGCATCCCTCCATCCATCCTTGCATCCATCCATCCCTGCATCCATCCATCCCCGCATCCCTGCATCCATCCATCCCTGCATCCCTGCATCCATCCATCCCTGCATCCATCCATCCCTGCATCCATCCATCCATCCATCCATCCATCCCGGCATCCCTCCATCCATCCCTGCATCCATCCATCCCTGCATCTATCCATCCTGGCATCCCTCCCTCCATCCTTGCATTCATCCATCCCTGCATCCATCCATCCATCCCTGCATCCATGTCTCCCTCCACTCATCCCTGCATCCATGCCTCCCTCCACTCATCCCTCCATCCATCCATCCCTCCATCCTTCATCCATCCATCCCTGCATCCCTCCATCCATCCCTGCATCCCTCCATCCATCCCTCCATCCTTCATCCATCCATCCCTGCATCCCTCCATCCATCCCTGCATCC
>NW_020935221.1:0-303 GCF_003984885.1 Neopelma chrysocephalum
GGGGCAGTTCCTAAAACACACCATCCCCCAACACTGTAACCTGAAAGATGGGAGCAGTTCCTATAACATATCATCCCCCAAACTCTGCAGCCTGAAAGATGGAGGCAGTTCCTAAAGCACACCATCCCCCAACACTATAACCTGAAAGATGGAAGCAGTTCCTATAACATATCATTCCCCAAACTCTGCAGCCTGAAAGATGGGGCAGTTCCTATAACACACCATCCCCCCAACACTGCAGCCTGAAAGATGGGGCAGTTCCTAAAACACACCATCCCCCAACACTGTAACCTGAAAGATGGG
>NW_020935222.1:0-362 GCF_003984885.1 Neopelma chrysocephalum
AAGATCCCTTAAAATGCAGTTTCAGGACAAGGAAGTTGGTTCCCAACAACTCCTCAGCATATGGAAGTTCAAAACAACAGGTCAAGACTACACAAACTTCCAGGTTTTCATGGAATGGTTTGGGTTGGAAGAGACCTGAAACATCATTCAGTTCCAAAGATAGGGACACCTTCCACTATCCCAGGTTGGTCCAAGCCCACTCCAACCTGGCCTTGGACACTTCCAGGGATGGGAAGTGTCATTTTATTTTCCCCAACTATTCAGTAATTCCATTGGGATTATTTCTTGCGCAAGTTTTCTGAAGGACTGAATTCCTTTACAGCAGGAGAGGGCTCCAGGTAAAACAGTCCAGCTGGAGGGGA
>NW_020935223.1:0-333 GCF_003984885.1 Neopelma chrysocephalum
AAGATCCCTTAAAATGCAGTTTCAGGACAAGGAAGTTGGTTCCCAACGATCCCTCGACACGTGGAAGTTCAAATCAACAGGCCAAGGCTACGCAAACTTCCAGGTTTTCATGGAATGGTTTGGGTTGGAAGGGACCTGAAAGATCATCTCTTTCCACTCCCTGCCATGTGCAGAGACACCTCCCACTAGCCCAAGTTGTTCCAAGCCCCATCCAACCTGGCCTTGGACACTTCCAGGGATCCAGGGGCAGCCACAGCTTCTCTGGGAAATCCATTCCAGCCTCTCCCCACCCTCCCAGCCAGCAATTCCTTCCCAATATCCCATCTAACCCTG
>NW_020935224.1:0-755 GCF_003984885.1 Neopelma chrysocephalum
TTTACAGCAGGAGAGGGCTCCAGGTAAAACAGTCCAGCTGGAGGGGATTTTGTAAAGACCACTTAAAATGCAGTTTCAGGACAAGGAAGTTGGTTCCCAACGATCCCTCGACACGTGGATGTTCAAATCAACAGGCCAAGGCTACACAAACTTCCAGGTTTTCATGGAATGGTTTGGGTTGGAAGAGACCTGAAACATCATTCAGTTCCAAAGATAGGGACACCTTCCACTATCCCAGGTTGGTCCAAGCCCACTCCAACCTGGCCTTGGACACTTCCAGGGATGGGAAGTGTCATTTTATTTTCCCCAACTATTCAATAATTCCTTTGGGATTATTTCTTGTGTAAGTTTTCTGAAGGACCGAATTCCTTTACAGCAGGAGAGGGCTTCAGGTAAAACAGTCCAGCTGGAGGAGAGTTTGTAAAGATCCCTTAAAATGCAGTTTCAGGATAAGGAAGTTGGTTCCCAAGGATTCCTCAGCATATGGAAGTTCAAATCAACAGGTCAAAGCTACACAAACTTCCAGGTTTTCATGGAATGGTTTGGGTTGGAAGAGAACTTAAAGATCATCTCTTTCTACTCCCTGCCATGGGCAGGGACACCTCCCACTAGCCCAGGTTGTTCCAAGCCCCATCCAGCCTGGCCTTGGACACTCCCAGGGATCCAGGGGCAGCCACAGCTTCTCTGGAAAATCCATTCCAGCCCTCTCCACCCTCCCAGCCAGCAATTCCTTCCCAATATCCCATCTAACCCTG
>NW_020935225.1:0-376 GCF_003984885.1 Neopelma chrysocephalum
TCTTTCTTCCTTTCTTTCCTTCTTTTTCTTTCTTTCTTTCTTCCTTTTTTCCTTTCTTTCCTTCTTTTTCTTTCTTTCTTTCTTTCTTTCCTTCCTTCCTTCCTTCCTCCGTTCCTTCCTTCCTTCCTTCTTTCTTTCCTTCCTTCCTTCCTTCTTTCTTTCCTTCCTTCTTTCTTTCTTTCTCTTTCCTTCCTTCCTTCCTTCTTTCTTTCCTTCCTTCTTTCTTTCTTACTTTCTTTCCTTCCTTCCTTCCTTCTTTCTTTCCTTCCTTCCTTCTTTCCTTCCTTCCTTCTTTCTTTCCTTCCTTCCTTCCTTCCTTCTTTCTTTCCTTCCTTCTTTCTTTCTTTCTTTCCTTCCTTCTTTCCTTCCTTCCTTC
>NW_020935226.1:0-340 GCF_003984885.1 Neopelma chrysocephalum
TCTTTCTTCCTTTCTTTCCTTCTTTTTCTTTCTTTCTTTCTTCCTTTTTTCCTTTCTTTCCTTCTTTTTCTTTCTTTCTTTCTTTCTTTCCTTCCTTCCTTCCTTCCTCCGTTCCTTCCTTCCTTCCTTCTTTCTTTCCTTCCTTCCTTCCTTCTTTCTTTCCTTCCTTCTTTCTTTCTTTCTCTTTCCTTCCTTCCTTCCTTCTTTCTTTCCTTCCTTCTTTCTTTCTTACTTTCTTTCCTTCCTTCCTTCCTTCTTTCTTTCCTTCCTTCCTTCTTTCCTTCCTTCCTTCTTTCTTTCCTTCCTTCCTTCCTTCCTTCTTTCTTTCCTTCCTTCTTTC
>NW_020935227.1:0-2197 GCF_003984885.1 Neopelma chrysocephalum
GTTCTGGACAAGTGACCTTTTAAAGACCTCGAAGTTGATAGTTGCAGCTCTCAAATTCTCCTGGATGATACACTGTTCTCCTGCCGAGCAGTGCCAACAGGGGAAAGGTTGGTTGATACTTTATCCATATGGTTCTCCTGTACTTATAGAAGAAACGATAAGAGTTCATATACATACGCATCTTCATGACTTAGACCTTGTTTTCCCACTTCTCTCATTTATGGTTTATGAGCAATTTTAAAAGATGCACAGAAATCTACTTCCCATTGATCACAACGGGAGCTTTCTCCTGCCGAGACCGCTGCCTGATAAGAAAATGATTGCTGGGTACTATAGTCCTTGCCATGTCGTCTTGAGAAGGTTTTCCACCCCCTGTATGCTTCCCTTTCCCATCTGTGAAAGAAAAGCCTTCCTCCCTGTGTGACTGAACTAGTGTTTGAAATTTCTTTAAAATTCTTTAGGAAACAGAATTAAGTGGCACAGTCAGGAATAAGGCAATTCCAGTAAGGTCCCAAGGGACCAGAGTCATGTTAAATGGATCATTTTACTTTAAACATTTTTATGAAGATCCCATGCTAAATCATGGTATTTGACATTCATTTTCTGCGGGGGGAAAAAATGAGTTTGTCAATGGCTGTCAGCTGGTGCTCTGTGGAATTAGGTCTACCCACCTGTTACAGAACCTGCAACAGAATTCAGATGTGGTCTATCATCCTAGAAAGCTTCAACTGTGCTGATGTGTTTTGAATTGCTTTTTGCTCTACAGGAGCATCTTTTGTGCCTCTACATATATTGTAACAGTGTGTAAAGGCCTTCTGGGAAGTTTAATGTTTTATTTTGCTGACCTTCTGGATGTAGAAGCTTTAGTAATCAAATTTTCTGACAGAAAAATTGGTAGCATGGCAAGTTTCATAAAGAATCTTACCAAGCTGTAAAATGACTGTAAGTTAAAAGTAGTGTGTGCTGCCCACAGTAAGATGAGGTTGAATAATAAACAGTTGGAACTGTGCTCCTAGGGTGAGCAAATAAAGAGATGTATGGTTAAAGCATGGATTTGAGAAGAGTTTTGGAAGCTGAATGTGAAAATGAAAACAATGAGGAATATTAAGTCGTATTTCTGAAGAGAAATGTGAGTTATAGCTATGTTTTCACCAGCTTAATCTTACTGTTGAAAAACACTTTGTAGATATATTGTCACTCTGCTTTCCTACCTACCTGTCTGCATATCCATATTACAAAATATAAGACAAAAAAGGTGTTTTTATGAATCCATTTTGTCAATGATGATGGTATTAGACCTGTGAAAAGTAGCTGTAATATTTTATTCTTAATTTTTGATGTCATTAAATGAGTGTCACCTGTTGAAGAAAAGTGTTGTATGAAAGTTTTACGGAAGAAACCACTGAAGAATTTTTGACCTTCCAAGTTTATGGAGCTTGGTTCCTACGGGGGGGAAAAAAGCCCAAACCCAAAATTTATTGATTTTTAAATTATTTTCAGTTTTATTTTTTTTTAGGGTTAGAGATAATTTTTTTTATTGATGCTGCATTAACTTGGAACACTTCTTGATCATTCTTGCTGTGTAGGAAGAACTTAGTTTTCCATATGACTAGTTTTGCAGGAAGTCGTGTTTCCCACAGCGATTACGTGGCAGTTTTATTTCTGAGTCCTGCTTTTCAAGGGCCTCACCCTTGATTATAAGTTACAGGAATTATGCTGTTAATAACTTTACAACTTGCTATTGATCCTGGAATGGTCTCTCCGTTGTCAAGATCCCTTTGTGCAGGCCACTACTCTTGCCATCATTTAATTTGCAAAGACGTATTGTAATGAAAATTGAGAAGTGCATGCATTTACACAGTCCACATGTAACACTGCAAATCACTTGTGATGTGAAGCATTGGCTGTCACAAAAAAAAGCAATGTAGAGCATTTGTACACAACCTACTTTCGCCTTACCTGCTTTACCTAATTTTCCCGTTATCCTTGTCTGTATAATGTAAGTTATCTCATGTTTTCTATGTTGTGATTTCAGCTGTCAGACAACCACTTCTTCATCACTAGGGCTGCCATATTTCTCAACAGGCGTTTCCAGAGCATGCCTTGTTTAATGTAAATACAGGGAATCTGGCACTTGAAGTGTTGAACCAACAGCACATGCATTGGTAGGTGCCTGTTTAGCAAATCTTATACTACC
>NW_020935228.1:0-2373 GCF_003984885.1 Neopelma chrysocephalum
CTCTGTAGCTGACTCAAATTCTATACATTCTACCATTCAAACACAGCAATATCAATTGAAGCTTCTCTGTAACAGTTCCAGTGGGGATGTACCAACCAATTGAAAAACACAGGTATTTTTAATGACACATGCAAACTCAACCACACAGCACATGCAGAAAAAGCCCAACACTTCCTGGTAGTATAAGATTTGCTAAACAGGCACCTACCAATGCATGTGCTGTTGGTTCAACACTTCAAGTGCCAGATTCCCTGTATTTACATTAAACAAGGCATGCTCTGGAAACGCCTGTTGAGAAATATGGCAGCCCTAGTGATGAAGAAGTGGTTGTCTGACAGCTGAAATCACAACATAGAAAACATGAGATAACTTACATTATACAGACAAGGATAACGGGAAAATTAGGTAAAGCAGGTAAGGCGAAAGTAGGTTGTGTACAAATGCTCTACATTGCTTTTTTTTGTGACAGCCAATGCTTCACATCACAAGTGATTTGCAGTGTTACATGTGGACTGTGTAAATGCATGCACTTCTCAATTTTCATTACAATACGTCTTTGCAAATTAAATGATGGCAAGAGTAGTGGCCTGCACAAAGGGATCTTGACAACGGAGAGACCATTCCAGGATCAATAGCAAGTTGTAAAGTTATTAACAGCATAATTCCTGTAACTTATAATCAAGGGTGAGGCCCTTGAAAAGCAGGACTCAGAAATAAAACTGCCACGTAATCGCTGTGGGAAACACGACTTCCTGCAAAACTAGTCATATGGAAAACTAAGTTCTTCCTACACAGCAAGAATGATCAAGAAGTGTTCCAAGTTAATGCAGCATCAATAAAAAAAATTATCTCTAACCCTAAAAAAAAATAAAACTGAAAATAATTTAAAAATCAATAAATTTTGGGTTTGGGCTTTTTTCCCCCCCGTAGGAACCAAGCTCCATAAACTTGGAAGGTCAAAAATTCTTCAGTGGTTTCTTCCGTAAAACTTTCATACAACACTTTTCTTCAACAGGTGACACTCATTTAATGACATCAAAAATTAAGAATAAAATATTACAGCTACTTTTCACAGGTCTAATACCATCATCATTGACAAAATGGATTCATAAAAACACCTTTTTTGTCTTATATTTTGTAATATGGATATGCAGACAGGTAGGTAGGAAAGCAGAGTGACAATATATCTACAAAGTGTTTTTCAACAGTAAGATTAAGCTGGTGAAAACATAGCTATAACTCACATTTCTCTTCAGAAATACGACTTAATATTCCTCATTGTTTTCATTTTCACATTCAGCTTCCAAAACTCTTCTCAAATCCATGCTTTAACCATACATCTCTTTATTTGCTCACCCTAGGAGCACAGTTCCAACTGTTTATTATTCAACCTCATCTTACTGTGGGCAGCACACACTACTTTTAACTTACAGTCATTTTACAGCTTGGTAAGATTCTTTATGAAACTTGCCATGCTACCAATTTTTCTGTCAGAAAATTTGATTACTAAAGCTTCTACATCCAGAAGGTCAGCAAAATAAAACATTAAACTTCCCAGAAGGCCTTTACACACTGTTACAATATATGTAGAGGCACAAAAGATGCTCCTGTAGAGCAAAAAGCAATTCAAAACACATCAGCACAGTTGAAGCTTTCTAGGATGATAGACCACATCTGAATTCTGTTGCAGGTTCTGTAACAGGTGGGTAGACCTAATTCCACAGAGCACCAGCTGACAGCCATTGACAAACTCATTTTTTCCCCCCGCAGAAAATGAATGTCAAATACCATGATTTAGCATGGGATCTTCATAAAAATGTTTAAAGTAAAATGATCCATTTAACATGACTCTGGTCCCTTGGGACCTTACTGGAATTGCCTTATTCCTGACTGTGCCACTTAATTCTGTTTCCTAAAGAATTTTAAAGAAATTTCAAACACTAGTTCAGTCACACAGGGAGGAAGGCTTTTCTTTCACAGATGGGAAAGGGAAGCATACAGGGGGTGGAAAACCTTCTCAAGACGACATGGCAAGGACTATAGTACCCAGCAATCATTTTCTTATCAGGCAGCGGTCTCGGCAGGAGAAAGCTCCCGTTGTGATCAATGGGAAGTAGATTTCTGTGCATCTTTTAAAATTGCTCATAAACCATAAATGAGAGAAGTGGGAAAACAAGGTCTAAGTCATGAAGATGCGTATGTATATGAACTCTTATCGTTTCTTCTATAAGTACAGGAGAACCATATGGATAAAGTATCAACCAACCTTTCCCCTGTTGGCACTGCTCGGCAGGAGAACAGTGTATCATCCAGGAGAATTTGAGAGCTGCAACTATCAACTTCGAGGTCTTTAAAAGGTCACTTGTCCAGAAC
>NW_020935229.1:0-312 GCF_003984885.1 Neopelma chrysocephalum
TGGTTGAGTTTGCATGTGTCATTAAAAATACCTGTGTTTTTCAATTGGTTGGTACATCCCCACTGGAACTGTTACAGAGAAGCTTCAATTGATATTGCTGTGTTTGAATGGTAGAATGTATAGAATTTGAGTCAGCTACAGAGGAATATATACCACATTATGGTCATCATCTTATACAACAGCACCAATGACAGAGATGTGCAAGGATTCCCTCCTTATGTGACTGCTGACTTGCAGATTGATGACCATAATGTGGTATATATTCCTCTGTAGCTGACTCAAATTCTATACATTCTACCATTCAAACACAGC
>NW_020935230.1:0-462 GCF_003984885.1 Neopelma chrysocephalum
ATTAAGGGCTCATTAGGCTGTTCAGTGACTACTCTATTTTTAATCAACAAGTCCATTACTAACTTTCCCTTAATTTAGCCAATGCAGAAATTATAATCCAAAATGTATTTCTGATAAGGGACAAGTAATTAACTAAGTAAATAATTTTCAGCGCCAACATAACACAGCATTACACAATTTAAAGAAGTCCTGTGTTTATAGTAATGCTGTGTTATGTTGGCGCTGAAAATTATTTACTTAGTTAATTACTTGTCCCTTATCAGAAATACATTTTGGATTATAATTTCTGCATTGGCTAAATTAAGGGAAAGTTAGTAATGGACTTGTTGATTAAAAATAGAGTAGTCACTGAACAGCCTAATGAGCCCTTAATTTAGCCAATGCAGAAATTATAATCCAAAATGTATTTCTGATAAGGGACAAGTAATTAACTAAGTAAATAATTTTCAGCGCCAACATAAC
>NW_020935231.1:0-493 GCF_003984885.1 Neopelma chrysocephalum
ATTAAGGGCTCATTAGGCTGTTCAGTGACTACTCTATTTTTAATCAACAAGTCCATTACTAACTTTCCCTTAATTTAGCCAATGCAGAAATTATAATCCAAAATGTATTTCTGATAAGGGACAAGTAATTAACTAAGTAAATAATTTTCAGCGCCAACATAACACAGCATTACACAATTTAAAGAAGTCCTGTGTTTATAGTAATGCTGTGTTATGTTGGCGCTGAAAATTATTTACTTAGTTAATTACTTGTCCCTTATCAGAAATACATTTTGGATTATAATTTCTGCATTGGCTAAATTAAGGGAAAGTTAGTAATGGACTTGTTGATTAAAAATAGAGTAGTCACTGAACAGCCTAATGAGCCCTTAATGTTGTTGTGCTTACTATAAATATGTCTCATTTTACACTGAATTGACAGATAAAAATCTGCATGCGCAACTTCAGTGAAAGAATATGGTCCTTTCCAGTAAAATGCCTTTAAGTCTGCAAC
>NW_020935232.1:0-338 GCF_003984885.1 Neopelma chrysocephalum
CTTTGCTGCTGCTCTGGGAAATGAGGAGCGAAGTGTGCACTGCTATTAATGATTAATAAACTTGATTGTTGGTTTAGAGGACTCTACTGCGCTCCAGGGCTCATCCAGGCATCTGTCGGGAACCATCACATTCGGAGGCAGCGGCACATCCCTAAATCCTTCCATCTCCAGGGCAGAAGGAACAGGATCACAACCTGCAGGGAGGCAGAACGAGCTCTGCCCCAACCCAATGGCAGCACAGCCTTCCCAGAGTTTCCCTTCCCCAAATTTGGGAGGTGGCGAGGTAAAAGTTCGGGAGCTCGGCGTGGTTCCACTCGGCTCAGCGATTCCGTCGCCTC
>NW_020935233.1:0-352 GCF_003984885.1 Neopelma chrysocephalum
GAAATAAGATGGGATGGGCTTCACTGTTGTTCCTGTGGTGGCAACACTTGGTGCTGTGCAAAATGGACATTTTGTTATGTGCAGACTCTGTTTGGGTGTTAAAATCAGTTCTTTAAGATTCTGGGGGGTTGTACAATTCCCCAAATCCCAGTTTAACCAGTCACTGGAGCCAAAGCAAACACACAAAATTGGGCGGGGAGGGGGGAAATAATAAAACACAAGGAAAGTGAGGGTAAGAAATAAGATGGGATGGGCTTCAGTGTTGTTCCTCTGGAGGCATCACTCAGTACTGTGAAAAATGGACTTTTTGTTATGTGCAGACACTGTTTAGGTGTTAAAAACAGTTCTTCAG
>NW_020935234.1:0-306 GCF_003984885.1 Neopelma chrysocephalum
CTTGGTGCTGTGCAAAATGGACATTTTGTTATGTGCAGACTCTGTTTGGGTGTTAAAATCAGTTCTTTAAGATTCTGGGGGGTTGTACAATTCCCCAAATCCCAGTTTAACCAGTCACTGGAGCCAAAGCAAACACACAAAATTGGGCGGGGAGGGGGGAAATAATAAAACACAAGGAAAGTGAGGGTAAGAAATAAGATGGGATGGGCTTCAGTGTTGTTCCTCTGGAGGCATCACTCAGTACTGTGAAAAATGGACTTTTTGTTATGTGCAGACACTGTTTAGGTGTTAAAAACAGTTCTTCAG
>NW_020935235.1:0-497 GCF_003984885.1 Neopelma chrysocephalum
GTTTTACAGAGGTACCTGCAAATATTTTGTGTGATTTAGTCTTTTTTTCTGGGTGAGTTGTGCAGAGGTACCTGGAAATATTTAGTGAGGTTTAATCTTAGTTTCTGGGTTAGTTTTGCAGAGGGACCCGGAAATATTTTGTGTGATTTAGTCTTTTTTCTGGGTGAGTTCTGCAGAGGTACCTGGAGATATTTAGTGTAGTTTAATCTTAGTTTCTGGGTGAGTTCTGCAGAGGCACCTGGAGATATTTAGTGTGGTTAAGTCTTTGGTTCTGGGTGAGTTCTGCAGAGGCACCTGGAAATATTTGAGGTGGTTTAGTCTTTATTTCTGTGTGAGTTTTACAGAGGTACCTGCAAATATTTTGTGTGATTTAGTCTTTTTTTCTGGGTGAGTTGTGCAGAGGTACCTGGAAATATTTAGTGAGGTTTAATCTTAGTTTCTGGGTTAGTTTTGCAGAGGGACCCGGAAATATTTTGTGTGATTTAGTCTTTTTTCTG
>NW_020935236.1:0-866 GCF_003984885.1 Neopelma chrysocephalum
CATCCTAAAATTGCTTTTTTAGCCCTAACAGGGATGTTTTCGTCCAGTGATTATTGAAATTGAAATAAAGACTCAGGAAGAGCTCAGCTGAGCTTGTCCCAAGCTCTAAGAATGGCTTCTCCAGGCCTTAATTCCAAGCCTCTGCAAGATGGGATGTGAGAAATCCCAATAAATTACTTAGTTAATATTCTTAATCCAGGTCTGGATTAAGCTGCAATTATGATTGATTGGCTTGGCTCAGAAAGAAGCCTTTGGATAAACTGCAGGAGGGATCATAAGTTCCTTCTGCTGCCATGAGCCCGGAAAGAGAGGGATCATGGAATCATGGAATGGTTTGGGTTGGAAGGGAGCTTAAAAATCATTGTCTTCCAACCCCCTGCCATGGGCAGGGACGCCTTCCACTAGCCCAGGTTGCTCCAGCCTGGCCTTGGACACTTCCAGGGATGGGGCAGCCACAGCTTCTCTGAGAATTCCATCCCAGCCCCTCCCCACCCTCCCAGCCAAAAATTCCTTCCCTATATCCCACCTAACCCTGCCCTCTGGCAGTGGGAAGCCCTTCCCTCTGTCCTAGTGGTCTCTGGGTGTAAAAAATTCCTCTTCCCTGTGATGTGAGCTCCCTGTGGAGCTTCCAGAGGTTCCCAGGGATTGCCCTGTGCTGCAGGAGGCAAACAGCTGATGCCTTCCCAAAAAAATGCCGGGATTCCAGCTGGGTGGTGGCACCCAGGGTGCCCCTCCCTTGCCAACAGGGCAGGAGATTTTCCTGCCAAGGTGGGAGAGACAAGGAAGTCTCTCATCCCACCCCAGAGGTCACTTGGAACCGAATGAGCTCACGGGTTTGGGGTTTTTGTTTGGGTTTTAAAGCTGTT
>NW_020935237.1:0-1028 GCF_003984885.1 Neopelma chrysocephalum
CATCCTAAAATTGCTTTTTTAGCCCTAACAGGGATGTTTTCGTCCAGCGATTATTGAAATTGAAATAAAGACTCAGGAAGAGCTCGGCTGAGCTTGTCCCAAGCTCCAAGAATGGCTTCTCCAGGCCTTAATTCCAAGCCTCTGCAAGATGGGATGTGAGAAATCCCAATAAATTACTTAGTTAATATTCTTAATCCAGGTCTGGATTAAGCTGCAATTATGATTGATTGGCTTGGCTCAGAAAGAAGCCTTTGGATAAACTGCAGGAGGGATCATAAGTTCCTTCTGCTGCCATGAGCCTGGAAAGAGAGGGATCATGGAATCATGGAATGGTTTGGGTTGGAAGGGAGCTTAAAAATCATTGCCATGGGCAGGGAAACCTTCCACTAGCCCAGGTTGCTCCAGCCTGGCCTTGGACACTTCCAGGGATCCAGGGGCAGCCACAGCTTCTCTGGGAATTCCATCCCAGCCCCTCCCCACCCTCCCAGCCAAAAATTCCTTCCCTATATCCCACCTAACCCTGCCCTCTGGCAGTGGGAAGCCCTTCCCTCTGTCCTAGTGGTCTCTGGGTGTAAAAAATTCCTCTTCCGTGTGATGTGAGCTCCCTGTGGAGCTTCCAGAGGTTCCCAGGGATTGCCCCGTGCTGCAGGAGGTAAACAGCTGATGCCTTCCCAAAAAAATGCTGGGATTCCAGCTGGGTGGTGGCACCCAGGGTGCCCCTCCCTTGCCAACAGGGCAGGAGATTTTCCTGCCAAGGTGGGAGAGACAAGGAAGTCTCTCATCCCACCCCAGAGGTCACTTAGAGCTGGATGAACTCATGGATTTGGGGCTCTTGTTTGGGTTTTAAAGTTGTTCTGTGTCATCTCTTCCACCTATTTCCCAAGCTTTAGATGGACTCTTTAACCCCTCAAGGCTTGGTTTGCCCAAGTGGGACAGAATGGGGTGATAATTACCTCCAACAGCTTTAATTAGGACTCCTGGTTCATCCTGGGGGGTCCCCTGGGCAGGAACAGATCCTGACTTCCCAC
>NW_020935239.1:0-320 GCF_003984885.1 Neopelma chrysocephalum
AGGGATGGGCATAGACCGGGATAGACACGGCCCGGGATGGGCACGGACAGGGATGGGCACGGACCGGGATGGGCATAGACCGGGATGGGCACGGCCCGGGATGGGCACGGCCCGGGATAGGCACAGCCCGGGATCGGCACAGCCCGGGATCGGCACAGACCGGGATGGGCACAGCCCTGGGACAGGCACAGCCCGGGATAGGCACAGCCCCGACCGGGATAGGCACAGTCCAGGATAGGCACAGCCTGGGATAGGCCCCGAGCGGGAGCGGTGCAACCCGGGAGCGTCGCAGCGCCGGTACAGCCCCGACCGGGAGCGGC
>NW_020935240.1:0-517 GCF_003984885.1 Neopelma chrysocephalum
GGGATCGGCCCGGCCCGGCCTCGGGAACAGCGGGATGGGGATGGGGAGCGGCCCCGCCGCAGTTCCCCCTCAGCCGCAGCCTCGGTTCTCCCTCGCTGTCCCCTCTGTGCCTCAGCTGTTCAAACGCAGGAGCCATTTCCAATGTTATCCCGGTCTCTGTGTGCCTACAAAGGCACACCAGCTCTGCTGGAGCACAGTCTCGCCATGGAGACCATTCCCAACCCAGCCTTCCTCCATCCAGGCAACACGAGCCCGCTTCTGTGGGCAGTCTTTGGAGGCGCTGCAGTTCTAGACCAGCCAGGCTTCCAAAGGACCCAGTATTCCCATCCCAGGTTTCCAGGCCTGCCTTTCTTCCCCATCACGTCACCTGGAAAGCCTGGATGTGGCACTCGGTGCCATGGTCTGGGTGACAAGGTGGCGTTGGGACAAAGGCTGGGCTCCATCTCAGAGGTCTTTTCCAACCTGGTTGATCCTGGGATTCTGGGTCATGTCAGACCTCAAGTGCAAGTGAGACACA
>NW_020935241.1:0-551 GCF_003984885.1 Neopelma chrysocephalum
GCCCGGCCTCGGGAACAGCGGGATGGGGATGGGGATCGGCCCGGCCCCGCCGCAGGAACAGCGGGATGGGGATGGGGAGCGGCCCCGCCGCAGTTCCCCCTCAGCCGCAGCCTCGGTTCTCCCTCGCTGTCCCCTCTGTGCCTCAGCTGTTCAAACGCAGGAGCCATTTCCAATGTTATCCCGGTCTCTGTGTGCCTACAAAGGCACACCAGCTCTGCTGGAGCACAGTCTCACCATGGAGACCATTCCCAACCCAGCCTTCCTCCATCCAGGCAACACGAGCCCGCTTCTGTGGGCAGCTGTCTTTGGAGGCGCTGCAGTTCTAGACCAGCCAGGCTTCCAAAGGACCCAGTATTCCCATCCCAGGTTTCCAGGCCTGGCTTTCTTCCCCATCACGTCACCTGGAAAGCCTGGATGTGGCACTCGGTGCCATGGTCTGGGTGACAAGGTGGCGTTGGGACAAAGGCTGGGCTCCATCTCAGAGGTCTTTTCCAACCTGGTCGGTCCTGGGATTCTGGGTCATGTCAGACCTCAAGTGCAAGTGAGACACA